>NW_019396758.1:162611-265861 GCF_000591075.1 Eurytemora carolleeae
TTATAAACCCCTAGGAAGGATAACTGAATCCCTCCAGTGGAATTATAACCCCCCGGGAAGGACATCTGAATCCCTCCAGTGGAATGTAGATCACCCTGCGTAAAGTTTTGAATTGTAAAAAGCATTTTTTGAAACCCCTCCAGTGAAAATAAAATCCCTCCGGTGGTCTCCAGTAGAATCGAAATCTTATTACGAACTTCTTTGAGTCATATAATCGACCATGTGGCCACAGCACTCGGCCCCCTAGCCTGTCCTAGCCGCAGCGCTAGGCCCAGAATGAACCTAACCTTATCCTAAATAATAATAAAAAATACTGTCAAAATTAAAAAAATTTGCCCCTTTGTCGCGTTTTTGACCCTTTGTCGTTTGACCCTGTGTCGTTTGACCCTATGTCGTTTGACCCTGTGTCGTTTGACCCTTTGTCGGTGAATCTCTTTTGGTACAGACACACATACATGACGTTTCTGCCCGCTTATTTAAAGCTGATTTACTGTTTTCACAACTTAAAAACTATATAAACGTTCTAAATGTTAGTTTCATGAGTTTTTTTTTTAAGAGTTCTTTGAGTTTACTTTTCAAAATTTCTTTCAACTCTTTCAACGTAATAAAATCCGGTAACCTTCTCCTATGCAGAATTGAATCAGGAATTTACTAATTACTCAATTAAATTTTTTATTTTGAAATGTAATCTCCAGATTTACACAAAATTGTGAATGAGCTGAAGAACCCAAAAACTAAAAGATAGTGTGACGCTTAAAGATAAACCCCGGTCTTAAATATAAATGCTAACTTTAACAGTTATCTAGATTTTTTGTACAAGACTTTAAAACCTGCAACTTACAATGGCCGGCCTTGTTTTAGGTTAGAACCAATCACAAATTCCAAAAGTTGTATTTTGGGTTACAAACATATTTTTCTCCTTGCCCTTTTTCTTAGATTTAAAGAAAGTCACCGATTTAGTTAACAGTATATTTTAAAATTTTGAATTCATTAAAAAAATACTTCTAATTTACAACAGGGTTAATCAGAAAGGCGAGACTGTAAATAGGGATTGATTGTTTTCCGTTTTCAGAAAACGATCGTTTCGTTTGTCACAAACTAGTATTTTATAATGCCTATACATTGCATTCTGATGGTGTCAACCTTTGATATTACAGAGTAATATTATTGGATCTAAATCTAAAGCAGTGATTAGGATCCGGATCCGTTGGATCCGCACGATTTTGGCTTCCTGGATCGGGATCCGCAAAAATGCGGATCGGGATTCAAGGGATAAAATATCAAACAAAACTGCAAAAAACTTTTTTACTCCTAATACCCAACTCTGAACTTTTGAAAAAAAGAGATTATAAAAATTTCTAAATGATTTATCAAGTTTTAGGATAAAAATAAGCGAAAAAAATAAAACAAAAAATTTGAGAATTATTTCTTGTTACAAAAAATCAGTAAATCTTAACGAAATGACCTGGATCCGGATCCGCATCAAAATTAAATGGATCCTAAGCACTGCTGAAGTTCCCACTTTTATTGGGACATCTTGTAGTCTGTAGTGATCATACAGTTTACATTCATATTCTTCTTCGAACAGCATTTTTTTAGTTCATTTCTGCATAAGTTTTAGTTATATCTATATATAAATTTGGCTTGTTTGTCTGTCTGTTTGTTTGTCTGTTTGTTTGTTAAGAAAATCGTATTCGTACCGTACTTCTTTTTAAANTAACTCCAACAAGCTTATAGGAATTAAATCTAGTGATCCCATCCCATCCCATCCCATCCCATCCCATCCCATGAGGGGAAAGTAAAAAGAGGGTTGGAGGTTTGATGACTAAAGTTTCCACCGAATTGGGGAAATCATTGCGAAAATTCGCGAAAAAGTTTGCGAAAGACGAAAGAAAAGTTTTGCATTTTTATCGCGAAATTTTTCGTTGACTGGAAACCTACTGATGACTGACCTGAGGAACATCTCCTTAAACCTTGTATTGGTCTCCTTGTCAAACAGCTGCCCTAACTTCTTCTCACCTATCATCATTTTCTGGATCATCATTCTTAAACACAAAAACATTTTTATGTTCATCCGGATTCAGATCCTGGATTCCGCATAGAAAAATAAAGATCCGGATCCAGGTCCCAACCAATTTTTTATAAGATTTTCAGACTTTATGAACAAATGCTAAATTGTCAAAAAAATTTCTTCTTGTAAAATTTTTCTGTGGGTTTTGCAGCCAAATTTAGTTGAGCGGAAGAAATATTTACTTCTTTAGCTCTGAATAAATGTAGAAAATAGTAACTATTTTTGCCATGAGATTAGTGATGGGCATTGAGCAAAAATTTGGTTATATTACATTTGAAAAAAAAAGATTTTCGGATTTTAAAAGCTTCCACAAAAATCTGAGAAGTCTTAATTTAAAAATTGTTCATTCTGAACAATTGCTTTCTGTACATTTAAACAAATTTACACCCTGAGAGAAGATATATAAGCAAAAATTAATCAAGAATCAAACAAAAAAATTATCATTTTAAACCAAAAACCTTAGAGCTCTTGTAAAACAAACCTAGTTACGAGGTTTGTTCAGTGAGTTTTCAGCGCCTATAAGTTATTTTTATGAAACTATTTTTTACTTTTTCATTTTTCCTTACTTTATAGTGAATTTCATTATGAACGTGCTATAAAGTTAAATTAGCTTTATGTTATAGCGCCGTGCTGTTAAGTTTTTGGACTTAAATCTCAATATTGCGAAGGTTCTCGAAAAAGAGAAAATTTCTGTCCAAAAACTTTATAACACTGCGAACCAAAATAACAGTGTTTTAAGTTAAAATTCCATTCTTTTTATCTCGGTTAATTTGTCGACGTATTTAAAGTAACCTTGACTTGACTATATGCCCTCAGCTAGTTTCAAAAATAGGTCAGTTGCAAAATCACCAGCTAACGCTTTGTGATTCGGGCTTTAACTCGACATTTCATTTCTCAAGTAAAACCAACCATTCCATGCCTTCTTTTTGAGCGAAAATTTTATGTTTTTTGTAAAAGAAAATGGTATTGAAGGTTTTAAAAGAGGGCGCGAAGCGCCCTCTAAGGCTAGAAAGAAGGGCGCGAAGCGCCTTGAATTTCTAGTAATATATAATATATAGTATATAAATCAGTTTTTGATAAAATACTTCTTTATTACGATGAATTTAAAAATACAATTATTGGTAATATATCACAGGGATAAAAGTACAAAATATTTAAAAAAAAATATTTTAAGTGTGTTTGTGAAATGAGATTTTAATTTTATTTTAACAACAAAAAACCCTCTTCCTACATACATCTAATACATAGATTCAACTTAGAATGAATCTTTAAATGGCAGGAACAGGTATAGTTAAAACAGAGGAATAGTTTTCTTGTTACTCTGATATATCAGCAAGCTTCTCCTTCCTCAATTCGTCCGGGAACATCCCACATCTGCAAATAAATAAAGGGTATTAAAAAACCAAGCAATTCCAAATAGATAATTAAGTACAATAGGTGGCATCCTAGAAATGGACAAATTATAAGAGACGTCACAAGGTAAAAGAAATTTTCTCAGATTAGTTGACATGTTTTCCAAGATTAAATAAATAAGTGTAAAAACAGAAAAAATTAGAACACAAAATTGCACTTTTTTTGCCGTAAAATAAGCACTTTATTCCAAAATTATCACTATTATTAATAATTTTGTCGGACACAAAAACTAAGTTGACACTTATGACGTTAGAATACAGCTGTACAGAGAGTGTACAAATTTTACGTTGCCATCTATTGTACTTTACATTCTATTTGAACAATTCAAACTTTTTTCTCTCAGAGGCGTTAATTATCACCCGAGCATACCGGTGGAGTTATAAACCCCTAGGAAGGATAACTGAATCCCTCCAGTGGAATTATAACCCCCCGGGAAGGACATCTGAATCCCTCCAGTGGAATGTAGATCACCCTGCGTAAAGTTTTAAATTGTAAAAAGCATTTTTTGAAACCCCTTCAGTGAAAATAAAATCCCTCCGGTGGTCTCCAATAGAATCGAAATCTTATTACGAACTTCTTTGAGTCATATATTTTTAATATCTGTGTAATACAGATGAAACAGGGATAAAGGAATGCAGTGCAGGGATACATGAATACAGGGATACATGAAAACAGGGATACATGAATACAAGGATACATGAATACAGGGATACAGGGATAAAGGAATGCAGTGCAGGGATACATGAATACAGGGATACATGAAATCAGGGATACATGAATACAGGGATACATGAATACAGGGATACAGGGATACAGGGAAACAGTGATACAGGGATGCAGAGGGATACAGGGATGCAGATGGATACAGGGATGCAGAGGGNAGTTCCAACTGACCCCCCCCCCCTCCTCCTCTCCGTGATGGGCAATAATTTGATTAGTCTAGAAAAGCGGGAAAAAAAACCATCGTTGTATGTTCGTTTTTTTGCAACCATCTTCTCTCAGGGTCAAAATTTACAGTTGACATATGTAAAACATTAAGTCCAAAAACCTTAAAATAAATATTGCGCGAACTATGTTATTCTAATGCCTCCTACAAACCTGATCTGATTAATCCTGAGATCCTCCTCTCTCATCCTCTTCTCTAGAACTAACAGTTCCTTGTCCTTCTCAGACTCACTGATAATAAATCAGCTATATTCAAAGTTTCTAACAGATCAAAGGCCGAATTTAAAGAATTTGAGCCGCGGCTCAAATATGGTTGATATCACTTAAAATTGTATTCCATGTTTTAAGATTTAAGATGGTACTTCATTGAAACTGGTTTTTGGCGGATTTGAGACGCGGCTCAAATTCATAAAATTCGGACCCAGATTAAAGAGAGGTAGCCCGATTCACAACAGTATTATTATTTCTTGACCAGAAATTCACCAGTTATAGAGAACCCACTAGCAAAAAAAAATCAAATTTCAAAGAGAAAAGTATCGATATCTCATCCATTTTTTAACATTCACAGCTTTAAGGATACAGTGGTGAATCGGACATGCCACTCTATATGTTCCTTATCTACGGTTCCTTTTAACATTAATTTTTCCAAATATCATGTTCATTGGTGATTAACTAGCTTGGCGCCTAAAGCTTTGCCTGAAAGTCAAATAGATTCTACAGAGCGTCCCATATCATATTAGATTATCTCCAAGTTTCAACGCCAAAATAAACCCATAATACTCGAAAAACCTTTCATTTTCCGCAAAAAAATATTAACCTTTTTCAATTTTTCAAAATGATTCATTATTCTTAAACTTTCTGATAAGTCCCGAAAATCGTAATTTAGACCAATTGACGATCTAATATGATGTGGGACACCCTGTAAATTTGTACACTCAGTACAGTTTACGTCTTACGTCATAGTTGTCAAATTATTTCATGTGTCCGACAAATTAGTAATATTAGTAATATAATTTTAGACTAAAATGCTAATCTTACAGTAAAATAAGTGCAATTTTATGTTTTCAATATTATCTGTTTTTACACTTTTTTTATTTAATCTTGGAAACCATCTCAACTCATATGAGAAAATTTCGCTTTTCTTTTTATATTTGACACTTGTGACGTCGTGTATAATTGGTCCATTTATACTTGATAATCTATTTGCCTTAAAGCTAAACTTTAACTATAATAGTCAACCATCTCAAGTTAGAATTTTTATATCAAACTGAGCACATTCTCGAGATTCAAAATCAAAATTTGAGGCAACTCTGTATATACAGGGGTTCATGAGTTATGAACGGACAACCAAACAAATAGAGATTACTACTTTATTGTTACCGTTCCTAGCTTGGGAAACCCAGCCTTGCCTAGAAATTGAAGTCAATTCAATCAAATTGGAATGTTTACACCACACTTACAACATTCCCATGCTTCTTTCAAGTTTCCCAATAAAAATAATATGATAAAATAAAATAAGATATATTATTTTATTCAAACTTTACACATTCTATTCTTCAGTCTCAAAAGAATTTGTCGTAATTTTCTCAACATTTCCAATTTTTTTCTTCATATTTCCCGATTCCGCGAAAAAAATTCATAAAAATACCAAGTTTTGAAAAAATTAGAAGAGGGTGAGAATATATTTTAAAAGGAAATATACTTGCCTGATAAATGAATAAATTAAAACTAAAACTATGATTACCTAAAGAGTAGAGGTCCAGCCTGATTCCTGAGTTCTTGATATTTACAAAGTAAACCGGCCAGCTTGGTCCTAGCCTATAAACAAATATTGTCAAGTACAAGGGGATATATTTTAAATAAAAAATGCCCCGTTTTTACCCGAATAAAGAACGTTTTTGTGTTAATCTCCCAAAACTAGAAACTGATGCGAGACAGAAATAAACGTTTTTTTTTAAATTTTTACTCGCCCCCCCCCCCCNGGGGGGGGGGGGGGGTTAACAAAACGATTTCTAGGTAAAAATCAATTATTAGGTAAAAACTAAGTTTGTATCTGATCAAATGCAACTTTCTTTGACGTTTTCTTTCCAAGCAAACAACAAAACCATTTATGTATCTAGTGGTGTTGGATTCGTGCCAACGCCAAGTCAAGAACTACAGCTTCCTACGCTTTCTAAACTTTCATAAAGTTCAAGAACCTCAAAAGCAATATCAACTAGATTTAAACCAGCTGCCTTGCAATTAACTGCTTTGAGAGTAAGATATTCCACTTTCAAATAATCATTACTGTACAGGGTGTCTCACACCATATTAGATCGTTTATTGTAATAAATTGAGATTTAAACTGGGGCTTATCAGAAAATGAAAAAAATTTCTTGAAAAAGAATGTATAAGGCTAAAAAAAATTCTTGCATAAAATAACAGGTTTTTTAAATATTATGTGCGTATTTTAGCGTTAAAGCATAAAGATAGCTATTTTATGTTCATGTCCGACCATTTATCAACGTTGATTTCACAACAATTTCACAAAATTAGAATGTTACCTCTATAATTTGGAACTCCTGCTCAGTGCCGATCTCATGGTGCTTCAGGAAGGACTAGAAATATATGAATAGGTGAATAAATGAACACTTGAATAAATGAATGGATGAATAGATAAATAGATGAATATGTGAATAATGACTAGATAAATAGGTGAATAGATGAATAGATGAATAGGTGAATAATGAATAGGTGAATAATGACTAGATGAATAGATGAATAGGTAAATATATGAATAGGTGAATAAATGAACACCTGAGTAAATAAATGGAAGAATAGATAAATAGATGAATATGTGAATAATGACTAGATAAATAGGTGAATAGATGAATAGATGAATAGGTGAATAATGACTAGATGAATAGATGAATAGGTGAATAAATGAATAGGTGAATAAATGAATAGGTGTATAATGACTAGATGAATAGGTGACTAGATGCATAGGTGAATAGGTGAATAAATGAATAGACCTGTATAACAACTAGATGAATAGGTTAATAGATGACAAGATGAATATGTGAATAATGACTAAATAAAAAGGTGAATAGATGAATAGGTGAATAATGAATAGGTGAATAATGACTAGATGAATAGATGAATAAATGAATAGGCGAATAAATGAATAGGTGTTAATGTCTAGATGAATGGGTGACTAGATGAATAGGTGAATAAATGAATAGGTGTATAACGACTAGATGAATAGGTTAATAGATGACAAGATGAATATGTGAATAATGACTAGATAAATAGGTGAATAGATGAATAGGTGAATAATGAATAGGTGTATAATGACTAGATGACTAGGTGACTAGATTAATAGGTGAATAAATGAATAGGTGTATATCGACTAGATGAATAGGTTAATAGATGACAAGATGAATATGTGAATAGATGATTAGATAAATAGGTGAATAAATGATTAGATGAATAGGTGAATAGATGAATAGGAGAATAGATGAATATGTGAATAGATGAATAGATAATGAAAAGTTGAGGTTAGGGGGTAAGTAAACTTTAGAAAAGTACGGAAAACTGAAATTTCAAATTATCTTTATCCTAAAAATATATACTTAGTTCCCTCAAAAATACTTAAGAAAACCTAGCGCTAAAATTTCTGTAATACCAGGTTGAAAAATGTGATTTTATTATTATAGTAATAAAAAAAATATAACCCTCACTAACATAACCTTATGATATATCTCTTGCTAATTAAGCATTGATTACCTCTGAGAGAAGCCTGTGCTCCTCTAGGAGTTCCCTTACATATTCCATCTCCTCCGGTTCTAGTCGTAGTTCATCACTCTTTTCCAGCCCAAGAGCTTCACTTAACGTCTAATAAACAATAGTAGATTACTCTTGACTTATAAAAAGGAGGGTTATCAATCAGTCAATCAATTATCTACTCAATCAGTTACTCAATCAGTTACTCAATCAATTACGCAATCAGTTACTCAATCAGTTACTCAATCAATTACTTAATCAATTACTCAATCAATTACTTAATCAATTACTAAATCAATTACTCAATCAATTACTCAATCAAGTACTTGACCGATTACTAGATCGATTACTAGATCGATTACTTGATCAATTACATGATCAATTACTCGATCAATTACTTGATCAATTACTTGATAAATTACTTGATCAATTACTTGATCAATTACTTAATTAATTACTTGATCAATTACCTGATCAAGTATCGATTACTTAATCAATTATTTAATCAATTATTTAATTAATTCCTCAATCCATTCCTCAATCAATTCCTCAATTACTCAATCAATTACTCAATCAATTACTCAATCAATTACTCAAATCAATTACTCAATCAACTACTCAATTAAGTACTCAATCAATTACTCATTCAATTACTTATTCAATTACTCTATCAATCACCCAATTAATTACTCAATCAATTACTCAATCAATAACTTAATTACTCAATCAATTACTCCAGAAATCAATAATTATTTACTCAATCAATCAATCAAAAACTCAATAAACTAATTATATTGTTGAATTCAATGTTTATGTTTATGTTTATGTGGTGGTTGATTCTAAGGACTCCTATTGGAGAATGAAATGAAATAAAATAAAACCAACCAACCAACCTCACCTGGTTGGTTTTTGTTGCCCGCATGACTGCCTGAAGGGAAGTGAAGTTTAGAAAGGTTTTAGTTCGAGTTTCAGTTAGTTTGTGCAACTGATCTGCAGTTACCTAGGAATTTAATCTGTTTTATGTAACTGATTCGCTAGGAATAGAGTCTATTTGTACAACTGATCCGGAGATACCTAAGAATATAATCTATTTTATGCAACTGATCCGGAGATACCTAGGAATATTCTCTATTTTATGCAACAGATCCGGAGCTACCTAGGAATATAATCTTTTTTATGCAACTGATCCGGAGCTACCTAGGAATATAATCTATTTTATGCAACTGATCCGGAGATACCTAGGAATTTAAACTTTACAACGTCAAAACGACTAGACCTCACATGTACGTTTTGTTGTGTGTGAGATCACTTATTATCCCAGGAAAGAGAAATACATGGTCAGAACGCCGATCAAATTAATTTATGCAAATCCACCATCAAAACCCAAAAATCCGCGAATTTGTGTTGTCTTTAAATACAAGTAGGGCGATAAAGGGAGGTGAGTATATTCACAAAAAGGATAAATTAAAAAATGCTTTGTTTTAAAATATTTACTCTTCTAAAAATAAACTTACTTCTTTGAACAAGTGTTTGTCCGTAACTCCATAAGTCTCAGAAAACGCAACCTTTTGAGCTCTGAAAAAAAATGAATCTGGGCGCACACTTCTCATGAAGAGATTCTTAGGGTACTCTTATGAAACTCTTGAAGTCATTCAATAATTTTTGATACCTTGCTTTATTTAGCTGCTCTCTGAGCTTGTCAAGTTTAGTTTGAAGCTGTGTAGCAGACTTGGTTAAATTCTCGTTATTAAACTGATCAACTCCTGAAGTAAAGTAAAAACTAAAAGAAGTCTTAAAACAGTCAGTTCGAAATAACAAGGTTAAGTAAAGGATAAAACTATATTTGTGTAGGATTTCATGAAATTTGATATAAAACCACTATGTTATTTTTTACATTATTAATGCATAAATTTGAGTGGGCATAAATAATGTCCACTTTATTCTACCAAACAAATCGGACATTTTAGAAATTAATTTGCCAAGCCTAAGTTAGTTAAGAATTTGGCTGTTTTAATGAAAACTAGCAGAAGGGCCCGGCGTTGCCCGTGGAAAAAAGATTTTTTTTAGCCTAGAACAACCCCCGGCCACCCATGAGTGTCCACAACAAATTTCGGCCCAATCGGTCCGGCTGTTTGGCTGGCTATGTCTCGTTTTTTTACATAGACTAATATTAGTAATAAGACGGAATTTAAAGAGAACTTCTTTACAAGCGCGTATACAGGATTTTAGATTTAGCGCGCGAATCCCTAAGTAACCATTTGTAGTCCCGATTCAAGGACAGTATAATATAATGTATCCCTCTGTAAAGTCCTGTAATACTCTCTGAAGTCCTGAGTAGTCTCTAGAGACTACTACCCTTTGTAGTCACTGTAGTCTCGATTCAAGGACTAAAATTTATAATTTATCCCTCTGTTAAGTTCTGTATTACTCTCTGAAGTCCTGAAGACTCATTAGTTCACCGTTCTCCTTGTTCTCCCTTAACCCTCCTCTCTTAATGTAATTTCCCCCTGACCTTCATGGGGGTTGCGGGAGGACATGCTAAAGACTTGGGATCCCAGCGTTGCTCAGGGTACTCATATTTACTCCTGCCCGTTTGCCCGCACTTGATCGAATTTACTGGGAAACTAAATGTTCGCTATAAAAATCGACTCACTCAAATTGAAATCCTAAAATTAAGCTAAGAACATTCAAAATTTGAAGCAAGTCGGTCCAGGGGTTCCTGAGTTATGATCGGACAAACAAACAGACAAACAGAGAATTGAGATTACAACTAAAATAAATACTAATTTGCTCATGTACAAAATTGATAGGAGGGGCGAGTGCTGGGGTGGGGGGTCCAAAAATCGTTCAATAGGACAGACCCTGGATGTCAAAAAAGAAAGGACGGCAGAACTCCAGCAGATTAACTTCGGGTCGATATTATATTTAAATCTTACAAGATGGGATTTTTATAGGGACCCGCCACCCTACCCCCTTCTATTTATTTCAAACATGCATCACATATGTAACCCGTAGGCGTAGGGTATAGATGTACATGTGGCCGCAGTGCCCGGACTTTTTGCATGTAAGGCCGCAGCGCTTGACCCAGAAATAACACGAAAGACATATTATAATTTTAAAGTAGAAATATTGTGTCATTATAGAAAACTTCCTCTAGAACAGACTAGATGAGTGCCGCGCCAAGAAGAGAATGAGGTCTGACATCGATTTCAAGTATTTTCTACGTAATTAAATTACCAATGATCGATAACCATGTACCATCCATGGGGGCCGGGGAAATTATCGAGCGGGGGGGGGGATTAATTATCGGATATCAGGAAACGACAGCAGCCACTAAGAATAATATTATAAATAATGAGTAATTTAGAAACGGGGCGCCAAATTTTCAAGACTAAAAATAAAATTAAGAACGCGGGCCGCGGCAATAGATTGATAGAATCAACAAGTTTATATATTTCTTCCAATGAAAATTAAGAAATTTTATTTTAAGAATCAATTTTGATTTTAATCTTTCAAAAATGTGTGCGATTTTTTGTTTTTATTTTTGTTTTTGTGAAGAATGATTTTAGTTTTTATTTGAAATAAGACGACGAAAGATATTAACGCGGCAATTTATTGAAAATGCGCAGTCAGATAAAACTCAACTTATGAAGCCTTTTAAATCCGCCTGAAGTGAGTTAAATAGAAAGCTTAGAAAGTTAAAATCACGCCGGTTGTTTAGGCGCTCGATTCATGTTTATATACTTTAAATTTCTCTAACTTTTAATTTTCTTTTCTTTTAGATTTATAGAACAACATACATTGCATAGAGTCAAGCAATGGCCTGTGAACTCCAAGGGTGCCTTGGTGCGCTATCTCTCAATGAAACAAGCCGGTAAGTGTAGTGAGTAGGATTTAATACGTTAAGTACTATCGGCGTTCCCAGGAAACATTTTTACCGACATGTGCCGGTGGCGAAGATGTTGGGTAAATAATTCTGCAGTTTTGATGTCGACGACAAAATGTTTGCAGTGTTATAATTTAAGTGACCCTCCTTCAAGTGCGGCAGTCCCGGTTGACAACGTTGCCCGGGTCTGTCATAGAGAACGATTTTTGGCTACCATGTAAGTCTGGGGGTTCTACTTAAAGTTCTCTTTCCGCTGATAATATGAGGAAATCTAAAAATTGCAATTTGCTTTAGGGGCCTTCGATGCTTTGCGAAAAAATAGTATAAATTTACTGAGAGGCGTGGTTCTATGGGGTCTCAGCGTATCAGGGCATATTATAGAGAACGATTTTTGGACCGCCCCCCCCCCCAGGCCTCCCCCTCCTATCAATTTTGTACATGGATCTTACAGAAAGTGTCTCAACTTAACCTAACCTGTGGCCGCAGCGCTCGGCCTACTAGCCCATCCTAGCCGCAGCGCTCGGCCCAGAAAGTGTCTTAACCCAACCTAACCCTAAATAATACTAAATAAATACTAATTTGCTCATGTACAAAATTGATAGGAAGGGGGGGGCCTGGGGGGGTTCCAAAAATTTTCACTAGGACAGACCCGCGTATCAGTTAAATCTATGGTGTCCAGGGTGGTTCAAGGTCTCAACGGGTGCTGAGAACCAACTACCTGTACACGCAGCAATGTCTACTTTTTTCACACATTTTCAGACATTTAACCCAAAAATTCCTCTTATCTCACTTAATTTTCTAACTCAGCGATCAAATCCCTGTAGAAATAAATAAAGTCTGATGATTTACAAGGGTGGTTTATTATAAATGTAAAGCGTTTATACATGTTTAGTAAAAAGATTGAGGATGTATACCAGGAAGATGAAGGGTTTAGTTCCGCTCCGAAAACTCTGTTATCCTTGTATAAAGCTGTAATAAGAAAACAGATTTGGGAGAAACTAACTCAAGATAATCAAGGTCCACTTCATGATAATTTCATGATCATTTTATGAAAGGGATTTTATGTCTCATGCTACAGTCATAACCAGAAAACTGTGGAATAGGAAGACGATATTATAGCAATTCTGAAGTGCAATTAATGTTGCTTAAAGCATATAGCTTCACTTAAAAGTTATTAAATTATTTGCTAAGTAAAATGGGTCTGTTTACATTGCACATTTGCTGTGCCTCATGTTCAATGCGCTATTAATAGTCAAATCTTAAGTTTTAAAGTCGAATTCATATTCCAGAGTTTTCTGGTTCTCACTGTAGTTAATAAAAGTATGTTATATTTTCGCTATTATAGAATTTAATTAAAATGTAGAAAGAAAACTTTACTGATAGTATTTTTAACTAAGAAAAAGGAAGTATTATTCAAGATGAAAAAATACAGAATTCATTAAATAATTTGAGAACTAATTAAGTCCTATGATATGTTTCTAAAATAATCTAACATGGACATACATCAGTCAGTAAACATGAAAAAGGAAAGTAGACCCAGCCCGACCCGTTAAAAAATAATTTGTATTTATTTTTAATTAACGCATTGAAAACATATAGATATCAAAACAAAGTAAGTCTTTATTTAATTTTCAAGGCCCAATATCTCACAAATATAAAAGTTTTTTTTTTTTTTAGTTGAACCCTACCCTCCCTCCTGTTGGGGCAAGATCCCGTACTTCTCAGGGTATTATGATGCAGTACGCCGTACTATCGCCACACCAGAGTATAGGAATGCTCAGGTGGGTGCTCAAAATTCTAAATTAATGCCAAATGAATCAGGATTTAATGGACGGCTTAAAAGTCGTTAGATATTTTTTATTAGTTGAAATCTGAGGACAGTTTTCAAACTAAAGGTACAAAAATAAGAGACTAAATTATGTAAATTCCTATACTTCGAAATTTTTGCATTACTATAACATCTGTCTTCACTCAAAGATCAGAGACAATTTATAAGTCGTATCATCTTTTTTTCAGATATATTGTAGACGACATTTGGAAAAAAAAAGATTCAAAATTTTTTTCTAGACGGTTAAGGTGAATCCCAGTCTAGCACAGATGTTATTACGAATGTTTACCCTTATTCACGGGAAGCAGTTGCTAGTTCCAAATCCATCGTTTAACGGTCGCTTCTACAATATGCTTAACTTGGACAGAGACAGGTTACAAATGGTAAATAATAATAATAATAATAATAATAATAGGAAATATTTTCAATTTACTTTTCTTTACAAATTTGTTTTAATCTTTTGTGAAGACAAATTTTTTAAATCAAAACTTTGTTTGAATTAAATCAAATATCCATTTCGTGTTAATATAGAGGGATGCCAAGATGAGAATGACCAAGAAGGGAGCTTATCAGTTCGGGGCGGATTTGATGAACAACTTGGAAAAGGTACTGCATTATTTTGCCACTAATCCTAGTTTAATGGCAATAAAAGCTGTAGTATCAGTTTTTTAAGATAACGAAAATCATTAATTGTTTAAGAAATAATAAAAAAAAACTAAGGCCAAATCCTCTTTAAGTTCTTCTGCGAAAGTATACCAACCTCCTGTGACCATTCCAGAGCTGAGAACTTCAGTGTATACACATAATCCTGATCGATTGATCTCGGCACATTTGATAAAAACTTCTGAATCTCAATATAAAAGTTTTTACTCAATTTTTTGTTTCTTGATTTTGAGAACGTTTATATTTGAAAAAAATTATCTGTTTAAGGCGGCAGCAATTGATTTGTTTGTGGTGGGAAGCGTTGCAGTCTCCATGGACGGGACAAGGCTGGGGAAAGGAATTTTAGCAACTTATTTAAAAGATTTTTTTTCTCTATTTTTTGGAATACAGTTGAGCCAATAATAAAATCTGAAACGAAAGGTTTTCCTAGAAAGCATGTTTGACACTTTACAGAGTGAACACTGAATGAAAATTAAACACAATTCAATGTTTATGTATATCAAAACTTTGCAAAGAATTGATCTTTAAAGGAGCTTCAGACGTATTTTCTACTTAGATTATGGTATCATGTCATTCGAACCAATCTTTATTGAAAATTAATTTTGCTAAAGGTCTAGGGTATGCTGAGCTTGAATGGGGTATCCTTTACGAGCTAGGTTTGTACAATTTCTCTGGACTACAAACGCAATTTCATCTGACCCTATTTGCAAAGATGACAATGCCTGATTCACAACCGTACCCTTAAAACCTTTTGAATTAGATATTAATTAATTGATTTGGATAACTGTTCTTTTTTCTCTACAAAAGTGACCTGCGCATTTCTACTGTAGAACGACATACCAGAATCATCTAAATTAAATATTTTAAAATCTAGAGAAGGTACGATATCCTCCACAATATAGATCAGATAAAGATTTCAAGGGTACCGTTGTGGATCGGGCATTGACATTTGTACATGGAGGGTCACCTCAAATTACGCTCACGGTCCCTCTCAATCAAGATTTAAGTCTGAGGAAAAGAAAATCATGACAAGTAATATTTACAAAATAAATCTGAATAACATTATTTGTACTTTTTGAGTATTATTATATCCAAATATTAACAATCAAAAGTACTATTCAGGACCATAGGGTCAAGATATCAACGATAACCTGCTAAAAAATAACTTTTGCTTTCAAAAATTACAACTGTTAACTAATTTGTAATTATTAGAACTCTCTTAATCTCTGATTGGTTCAAAGTTTTAGCATAAAAATAAACGAAAAAATACAAATATATTAGCTAATTGTTTATTTGAAAAAAAATTAGTAAATCTTGAAGAAATATTCATGACCTGGATCCGCATCCGCATCAAATTAAAATGGATCCAAAGCACTGTGTTCAGAATTGGTTAACAGGTCAACTACTGTTCAGGATTGGTGAACAGTTCTACTATTGTGTTGACAACTGTTCATGATCTACAGGTTGTGAGTACAACTCTACTGAACAGAACCCACTCTGTTGAACATGATCTTCCAGGGAAACTCAATGTTATGAAAGTTTCTCAAAAATTTTCTGAACAAATGTTTATCAATTATGTAGTTTTTTTAATCCTTGAATTTGAACTTTTAATAGTGATGCCTTTTTCGTAAGAAAAGTTGCATTTTTTTAACCGAACCATGGCCCTCTTTGTTCTGTAGTTGGGATATAAAAAAAGTAAAAAAAGGTACAATAGAAAATAAATTTATACGTTGTGTTTGTTAAGTTGATATTATCATTACTCCGTCACGAAGAATCAGAATTAAGAAACCTCAGCCCAAGGAATCCAATTGCATCATCATTCACACAAATTTATTTTTATAGTTTTCAAAATCTTATTTTAAGAGCTTTGAAGATTTTGTAATTTTTAGGAAAAATCATCGTTTGCATTATTTTTAATTTATTAAAAGCGGGTGGAGCAGAGGCGTTTACAATGCATGGGTACGTGGGGAAATGGAGGCTCCTACCCCCCCTTTTTTGATAGGTAAAATCTATGATAACCTGTTTTTTAGGTTTCAATAGGNGGGGGGGGGGGGGGGGAGGTAAAAAAGTAACCAATAATTTAAATGCAATAATTCTGCTTGGAAATGATATTTTGGAGCTTATTTGTTTTTAAAATGGTTTTGTTCTCGGCTAGTAAGCTGTCAATCAAAACTAGAAACTTTTGATCTTTGATGATGATGATAATGTTTGGTTTGGTTCAGCCCAGCTGTGGAATTCTTTGGGATTTGATCACTCCGGAGTTCAAGGATAAACTTAAAAATCTACAAATTGTACAGAATGGTGTACAGAATAATGCACAGGAAAGTGTACAGGATTATGTGCAGAAAGATTCACAGAAAAATGTACAGAATAATGCACAGGAGAATGTACAGAAGAATGTGCAGAAGATTGTACAGAAGGATGCAAAAAAGAATACACAGAAGGATGCACAGAAGAATGTACAGATTGAGGCACAGAAGGATTTACAGGAAAATGAGCAGAAGAATTTATCAAAGAATGTACAGATTGAGGCGCAGAAGAATGTACAGAAGAATGTACAGAAGAATGTACAGAAGAATGTACAGAAGAATGTACAGAAGGATGTACAGAAGAATATACTTAAGGATGCACAGAAGGATCCACAGAAGAATGCACAGAAGAATTATCAGATTGATAATAAGAAGGATAAACAGAAGAATGCACAGAAGGATTATCAGATTGATAATAAGAAGGATAATCAGGAGAATGCACAGAAGGATTATCAGATTGCTAATAAGAAGGATAATCAGGAGAATGCACAGAAGGATAATCAGATTGATAATAAGAAGGATAATCAGAAGAATGTACAGAAGAATGCACAGAAGAATGCACAGAAGAATGCACAGAAGAATGCGAAGAAAAATGTACAGAATAATGTAGAGAATGATGTAAAGAAGAATGGAGAGAAGCATGTAATGGAGCATGTAGAGAATATTGCAAAGAAGGATGTACAGAAGAACGCACAGAAGAATGCACAGAGAGACGTATACCAGTCTATACAGAAGCAATAATAGAGGCATGTATATTTTGCAAAGTACAAAATAAGTTGTTCACTTGACACTGGATTAACTTCAAAGTACTTGTAAACCTTTTTTGGTTTTGATTTATATTTTTTTCAAAAATTATAATTGTCAAACTTTTAGTCAGAGCTTAAATTTTTTAATGATTTTTTTTTTGTATGGAAAATTATGTTATAGCCTCGTTGAACTACTGTGATCTTTTATAAACGTTTTGGACTTTTTGTTACTATCTTTATCTGACTTTTGATAATTTGAACAAATTTTAAGATATTTTTATGAAAATATTTTGTGTATTATTTCAGATGTGTTAAAGAAGATAAAAATGGAGGATTACAGGGGTGAAGAGAGAGATGAATTTATGGATTTTTATAAACAATTTCGTCCCGGCCCTGCTAGGTAATTTCAACGCCGGTCGTACAATGAGCCTTTTTCTACACGATATTCCGTCCAGCAGTGCTTCATTTACTAATTAAAAAAAAATATGTTAAAGGAATTGTTATACTCTTAAAAATAAATCCCCAAACCAGTAGTATTTATGTTATTTTAAGTTCTTATTTCAATCCTCATACCTCCTTTTTCATTTTAGTATATCAGGTTCAGAAGAAAGATAAGAATTAAATTAAAAATGAAAAAGTGGGATTTTTGAGACATATAAACGAATTCTATAATTCTATTTTTAAGTCATCTTATTTTTTAAAAGGATAAAAAATTTTGTAACATAACTAAACTATCTGTACTGTACAATAGTTCCATGTTTACTGTTTAGGTCAGTACAGTGTGAATTACAATATTATGTTGAACATTTCTAGTATTTTTTAAAGTATTTGCTTTAATGATATTTTTTAACAAATCTAAGAATCATATATTCTCTATAGACGTTTAACTTTCATAGTAAAAGACAATCACAGCAATAAAAGAAAATTTTTGAGGTGTAATAGTAAGATGACTAAAAAAAGCAGAGGCAATTTTCCTAGGATTGACGGAAGAGTATCAAAGTACTCGATAATTGGCTACAACAACAGTTACAACAAGTCGAGAACAAAAAACTTATTCTTTTTCAAACAACCCCATCGAGTGATGTTTGACATAAAAAAATTAAAATTTGTTCATACTTTTTCAATTTCTGGGGGATTTCAAAAAAATGTTCTAAAAAAATTTAAACAATCTTGATTTTGGAAAATGTTATTAATTTTGTTCTTGGCAACATTTTTTAGAAAAATCTTAAATTTAAGAACAGCGTTCGAAATTTTTTTGGAAAGCAGAGGGAAACTATGTTAAAAGATTAAATTCAGACATAATAGCTCAATAAAAGTATCCCCATCGTATTACACTTCTATTTATTTTTGATTTTTATAATTTTTATTTTAGTGAACACAGTTCAAGGTCCAGTGCTCCCCGCTCTCTTTATGGATCAAACGGTAGTAAAGCAAGATTGATAAATTGAGTTTTGGTGAATTGGTTAGGTCATTGTTTGGTATTGATTGATTAATGGATAGATTAAGTCATCGTTTGTTTTTAATTGATTATTTAGTTGATTTAACTATATTGATTTGTATTGAATTTTTTTGATTAAGTTTATTACATTGATTGTGTTGATTGATTATTTGATTGATTAAGACATTGATTGGTATTGATTGATTAGGTCAATGATTGGTATTGATTGATAAAGTCATTGATTCGTATTGATTGATTAAGTCAATGATTGGTATTGATTGATTATTTAAGTCAATGATTGGTATTGATTGATTAAATCAATGATTAGTATTGATTGATTAAGTCAATGATTGGTATTGATTGATTAAGTCAATGATTAGTGTTGATTGATTAAGTCAATGATTGGTATTGATTGGTATTGATAGATTATTTAAGTCAATAATTAGTATTGATTGATTAAGTCAATGATTTGATTTGATTAAGTCAATGATTGGTGACTGTTCTTTGGACGTATTCATTGATTGATAGTTTGGTTGATAGCTAATATCTATCCAAGTTTTAAATAATTTTATTAATTTATTGATAAACCACTTTATTAATTGCGTTCTTATGAGATCTATGGATTATTTGTTTGATAAAGTTGATTGATTGATTATCGAACTTAACTTTTTACTTCCTGTTCGCAAATCGAAATTTGCTTTTTTTCTAATGATAGTTCGGAACATTTTTTCTAGATAAAATTGTATGATAAAAGTTCCTATTTTTTTCAGCAACAGCTCCTATTGTTTGAGAGATAGTGTTATGGATGACATCTGTTTTTAATTGGTTTCAAACGAATGCATGTCTCAAAGAGCTTTTGACGTCAAAAAAGTTAAAATACATGCTAAGATAATTTGAATTTTTAATGATAAAAATGTGTTAAATAAAGATTATTATGATTTACTTCCTGTGTACAGGAAGCGGAAGTGAATACGGGACAGCGTCCAGCTCTTTGTATGGAGGAAGTATAAGGTTAGTTTTTTCACTGTTTCACTTCAACAAACCCTTTTTACTTTAAGTGTTGTTCTCATTAGCACATTTAATTATTAGTAAGACTATTATTTTTTTCTAGTTTCAATATTCTGAAGAGACTGTCCGGTTTTTTCTATATGAACATTGGCAGTTACCTACAGCCAATCTCTCGTATAAAAATACATAGCAAAAGCACACAAAATGTCGTTTGGCAATATATATTTAAAAAATTATATGCTTTATCATTGTCTGCACAAAAGAAAGCTGCTGAGATGTTCCCAGCTTCAAAGGGTTGAAAACGATTTTTGAAAATATATCCAAATATTTGAACATGTTGAGAATCCGACATTATAACAACATCTTGCCATGTATTCATTTATCTGGAAGTAACTGCATAACAACAATATCTTTTATATTGTTAATCAAAAAGGTTTCTAAGTTACTGTTGTGAATCGTGCATTGTTTTCTTTGCATGTTGGGTACCTTAGAATCACTCTTTCAGTCCCTTTAAGTGTTAACCTGGGCAACAATTTAGAAATTTTGTTGCAGGGACAGCAGCATGGCGTTGCCGAGGCATAAAAAGCTCTACGTTAAATCAAAGGTTAGTTAGTTCAGACAGTGCCAACAGGGGTGTTTATTTGATTGAAAATTATTCCCGTCCTACCCCCCATTTTGAAAATTATTTTTTCTTTCCAGGTATGTCTTTAGAGGTGTATTCTCTAAATTGGGGGTAGAAATTATTATTAGGGGGAAACATATTTTTATGGTAAAACGTATATAAAATGATAAAGATGTTCTAATTTCTCCCGCAAGATCATCAAACCACCTGAGTTAATTCTTAAAATTCAAAGTTTTTGCATTTTAGATAATTTTTCAAATCAATCCACTAGATCCTATCCACCTCTCCTTAGTTCTACTAGATCCTATCCACCTCTCCTTAGTTCTACTAGATCCTATCCACCTCTCCTTAGTTCTACTAGATCCTATTCACCTCTCCTTAGTTCTACTGGATCCTATACACTCTCCTTAGTTCTACTAGATCCTATTCACCCCTCCTTAGTTCTACTGGATCCTATCCACCTCTCCTTAGTTCTACTAGATCCTATCCACCTATCCTTAGTTCTACTAGATCCTATCCACCTCTCCTTAGTTCTACTGGATCCTATCCACCTCTCCTTAGTTCTACTAGATCCTATCCACCTATCATTAGTTCTACTAGATCCTATCCACCTCTCCTTAGTTCTACTAGATCCATAAAAATAAACAAAATATCTTCTCGTCACATTTCAAATTAGTTGCTAAGATTTTGAAAAATTGAAAAATTATCTAGAAAACACTTGAAATAATTATTCGTTATATTTGTCTTTAAAACATATTTAAAAATTACTAGCATTCCCTTTATTAAGGTTTCCGAGTGCCGAGTCAAGGCTCGAGGATACGATTAGTAGGGATTCTGGTAATTCCAGCGGAGGCACGCCGGAGGCTGGTCGGAGGGGAACTATTATCAGGTAGAAGGGATTCTGGAAACTGTATCGGAGGAAAAAAATTTAAAGGTCTGGGGCAAACGTGAGGCATGACGGAGAGGAACAATTATCAGGTAGGAGGGATTTTGAAATCTCAATCGGAGGCATAAAGTAGACAGGAAGGGGAATCACAAGAGGTAAGTCGAAGGGGATCCATTATTAGATAGGAGGGATTAAAGGAGCTTTATTATAAGCATACTGTAGGCAGGTAGGAGGTATTTAAGTAGCTCCGTTGGAGACACATATGAGGCAGGTCGGAGGGGATCCATTATCAGGGATTTAAAAACCTCTGTCGGAGGCTAATTTGAGACTGATGACACGCTCGAGGGGGAATTATAATTAATAAAGAATAAAAACTAGAATTTTATAATGCATAAATCACACCCTTAACTCTGTAATTGATGGTACAATATTTTTTGTTTCAGACATAACTCCTATCCTTCTCCCTTCATGAATTCTTCTGCAGTTCAAACCTTTACAGAAGATCATTGTGACAGGTTAAATACAGAATACATTCACTAAAGGTTTCAATTTGTATCCAGATTCAGATTGGCTTAGCAGGGATTTATAGATAACACGCCAAGGATGAAATAAAAATTGGACATGAAAATGCAAATTTTGACATGCTCTTAATACTTTTTACAGAACTTTTTTTTCCCAATTCAGCGAATAATGCCCCCCAATGAAGTAACAATGAATGCCATAAAAAAATCTTAAAATTACTCATTGAAACTAAATTTCAGTAACCAATAACCATCATTTTAAATCAAAATCAAAAATATCTACATAACAAGCTCTTCGCTCATATGTAAAATTTGTATTTATGTGCCAGCTATAACTGGCCAAACGAATGGACCAAATATGCTGATATTTTTTGAGTGGACTCTTGCTCATACAGGGGGTAACGAAGGCTTAAAAAAACTAAATTATTTAAAAAAAAATTTTTTATTCCACGGGCAACTCCGGGAACATCAGCTATTTAATTTATAAATTAAATTATGGATTAAAAATTTTATTATTGATTAAATAAGTATTTATTAAATGGTAAACTTACTATTCAACAATATGTTCTAAACCAATTTTATATTTTTTTATATGATTGATTTAATTGTCTGATTGATTGATTGATTGATTGATTTTATATGATTTTCTGCTGATCAATTAATTGATTAATCTAGTTTTAGGTTAATTTCTTACTTTCTGTTTTTTTGATTGATTGTCTGACGGATTTTCTGATTGATTGACGGATTTTACGATTGATTGACTGATTTTCTGATTGATGGACTGATTTTCTGATTGATTGACTGATTTTTTGGTTGCTAATTTTCTGATTGACTGATTTTCTAATTAATTGACGGATTTTACGATTGACTGACTGAATTTCTGATTGACTGACTAATTTTCTGATTCATTGACTGGTTTTCTGATTGATTGATTGATTGATTTATTGATGTTCAGAAAACCGTATGATACAGTATCTTTGACAACGGGTGGACCCAAGTACAATGATGATTCACTTTCTGTTCGAAGTTTAGATTCAAACTCTAAGGTTAGATTTAAAAATAAAGCCGACTTTGTCTCCAATAGAGACAGAATGTTTTTATTTAATTCGTCTTAACCTGAGGCCGAATTTAAAGAATTTGGGCCGCGGCTTAAATTTAAGTCGTGGCTTAGATATGGTTGGTTCCACTTAAAATTGTATTCAATGTTTCAAGATTTAAACTGGCGCTTAATTGAAACCGGTTTATAGCGGATTTAAGACGCGGCTCAAATTCATTAAATTCGGACACTGCTGTAACTTTTCATGTTGTATAAATGTACATTCAACTTTCAATGTATTTTTGCCCTCTCAAACGTATCGTCTTATATGTGGTTTTAAATCCACAGATGATTAATGATCGAAAATAATTATATTCTGAAAAAATATGTAAGTATCGTTTTAATAGTCTACTTGAATTTTTTTTTTGGGGGGGGGGCGTAGTTCTATTTTAGATCTACTGGTTTTTTAGAGTTGAATTGGTTTTAATTTTTAGTTATTATATTTTAGACTTGGTCTCCACTATCGGAGGAGATGCGGCCTCACCTCCTCCGACGGAACTGTGCATCCTCTGAGGCTAGATCTCTGGAACCAACTAAACCTGAACTTAACTCTACAGAATCAAATTATAAGATTGAGAAGGTAGCTAAACCATTCATGTAGAAATATTTATCTTTTAATTAATCTTAAAATATTTTTTAGTTCAACCCCAATCTTGAGCACTCTATTCCTTAAGATTGGATTGGTTGGACGTGTATTGAGAATTCTAATCTTTTCTTCCTTTAGATTTGATTGGTTGGACGTGTATTGAGAATTCTAATCTTTTCTTCCTTTAGATTGGATTGGTTGAACGTGTATTGAGAATTCTAATCTTTTCTTCCTTTAGATTGGATTGGTTGGACGTGTATTGAGAAGGATTCTAAAACTGTTCTTCCTTCTTCTTCTTCTATCTGTGATATTCTTCTCCTTTATCCTTATTCTGGAAATAGGGAAGAGAACATTTATAAGATATTAACTACTGCTCAAAAAAGATTTTTTTAAATTAAGCCTTTTTTCATGCCTTAACATGAATTATTGCCCCCCCCCTCTAAAAAATATGTCTTTAGAATAACTTCATTAGCTAGAATATAGAAAAGACATGAATTTTTAAAATTTCATTAGAATTAGAAAAAAAGACGTCCTATCTTGACTGAGCGCCAAGGTTAGGACAAGCGTGCAGCCCCATTGATATGTTTTTGTGTTTTAAAGATGCGTAATTTTCTCGATTGAACTTAACGCCTTCGCCGGGGAGGACTCAAAAGAAACTAAGGAGTTCATTTTTTTATGTTCTCTTTTTAGTTAAAAGTTACAAGTGTATGAGTCAAGGAAGGTAGGAATTTTTAGTTTTAGTTTAATTGCAGTTTTAGTTTTACAAGGACTGTGAGCGCAATTTTAAGTAACCCCATATATGATAATATGACAATGCCCTATTAACAACGCTTTGTCTGATCAAGTATTGTTTTAAATTTTAAATGCTAATTATTTTCAATTGTGGCGTCTCCACGAAAGTGGCTTTTTTTACTTAAGGAAAACAAATAGGAATTATCAGAATTAAAGACCTATAAAAACGACAATATCTTCCATATTTTTGGGCAGACTAAGGTTTTAGGGGCACGGTTGTGAATCGCGTATTTCCATCCTTGCATGGAAGTTAGCTTGAAATTACACATACAGTCCCTTTAGGATATCTTTAACCAAGCAATTTACCAGAACGCCATTATCTTTCTTAACATTAAAAGTGTACTGTAGTTTCTGGAGAAATAAATACAAAACGTGGCACTGAGTTTCTTTTCATTTCTCCTAGAATCTGCAGTACACATTAAATAAGCCAAAATATTGGATTGCCTGGTGTAACACAGTACCATAGGTTATAATCCTAATTTCAAAAGATCAGCCGTTTATAGAATCGTTCTCCCGATTCACAATGGCACTCTTTAAACCTAAATCTGAGAAAAATGAGAAAGATATTGTCGTTTTCCTTTTTTGGAAAAAATAATATTCTTCCAATTTTCTTCCTCTTTTTCTGCTGTCTAAATCCGCAAGTCATCTTTATAGAGAAACTTTATGAGAGCAGCAAATAAAAATAAACAATTTCCAGGTTTAATTGGTATCTTTGTGAATAGACAGGTCAGTCTATAAAATGAATAGACACTGAAAATTAGTTCTTTTATAGGCTTCTGATTGACACGGACGAACTATCGGTGAAACTAAAACAAAACCTGTTTGGTCAACACATTGCTCAGCAAGAAATCGTCTCTGCCATAGGTATGCAACGATCTAGCACTACAAACTTACCGAATCCTTGTCTCAAACTCTAATCTATCAGTAAATCCTGACTGTCCTAACAGCTAAATATCCACTGTCATTTAAACAGCACACCGTCCGTACTGAACAACGATTGATGTTGAACTAATTTATTGATAACAGGTAAAATAGATTGATCGGACAGGCCGGTCAGAGTACAAACTAAAACCATAGATTACTATAGATAAACAGAATATACAGCTGCTTCTAGGTTTGCTACAGGTAGGTCAACATTTTTCATGAAATTTTGTAACACTTTGATTTCGCGCTTAACATTGGCAAAATTGAAATTAATACCTTGAGGAAACTTCAATGTAAGGACACATCTAAAGCCAAGGTAATAAAGTAAGAAAAGTTAATTCCTGTTGCTTATTCTCTGCGTGCATATTGAAACCAGTTCTCTCTGGGCGGTCTTTGTTAACAAGAATAGATGCATCAGTGTTACTCTAGTATCCGAGGAGTATTAAAGCATTTGATTTTGATAATTTTGATAATTCACATAATAGTTTCCTATGACCAGAATATTTGATTGATTTTTTATGTGAAAATAGATCCCATGTCAGGCAGTGACATCTGTCTTGTGTTTACTTTACCGCCCAGAGACAGTTTACTGCAGTACGAAAAATGCGTGTCACCTCTGAAATAACTATCTTTACATTATAATTCTTTGTCTAGAGCTATCTTTATTGTATAAAAAGATTTGGAACCAAAATAATTTTATAAAAAAAGATTACATTAGAAACTAACTGATGAATATTTGATTTTGTTAGAATATGATGTTTTTGTTTTAGATAGTTTTATAAACGAGTCTAGTGATTCAGGGGGCAAACCACTTCTAGGAAAATAATAAAGACCATTAAAATATAGAAATTTAAGTTTTTAAAAACCATAATCTAAATATTTATTTAGAAATCTAAACCTTTTACAAGCTTAAAATTAAACAAAAGTTTTATGTTTTAATTTTATTGTAAAAAAGAATCAAAAATGTTTTTTTTTATGTTATTTTACAAACGATAAAAAAGGATATTAGAAATAATTCTCTTTAGAAAATGCTACTTAAACAGGGTATTGGGTCAAAGTTAAAGACTAAATTACTTAATTCTGTCTGCTTAAAAAAGTAAATGAGGTTACTTCCCTTTGTAGTTACATCCATTTTTTACTGTTATCCATTTCTTCACAATGTAGTTCATGAAAGCAATATTTTTAACATTGAGAGGGCCAGGGTGCAAAACCAGGTTATCCCCCCAGTGGGGTATCAGGAGGGGGGGTATTCTAGGTAATAATTCAGAAAGTTTTAAAATCTTGCATGAGAAACCTGAAGAAAATAGTTTTTAGCTGGGGGTCTTGTTCGATGATATTGGATAAGTCAATCTGCAAAACAATTCAGAGATGATTTTAAGAATGTACACGAGGTCTGGAAGTCTTTACCTACCAAAATTCCAGAAGAAATTCTGAGGCGAAGCATTTTTCGAATTGTCTTCTATTATAACCAATATTGAGTTTACACCATGAACGTCTTATTTAAGACAAATAAGGCTCCGCCGCCGGCTCTAAGTCGTCGCAAATCTGACGGAAAACTGGTGATTTCCGTGAAAACCATTATATTAAGTATTTTATACTTGCGACGCCCCCAAACCTTTGATTTCTGGTCATTCGAATTGTTAAATTAAAATTAAAAAGTTAATATGTTGAAAAATGGTCATAAGAAATAGTAAGGTTATAATGCAAGGAAAGTTGATTGCAGTGCGTATACTCCGCGTACATATTGAAACCAGTTCTCTCTGGGCGGAATTTGTAAACAAGAATAGATGCATCAGTGTTTGATTAGTGTCCGTGGAGGATTAAAGCATTTAATTTTGATAATTCACAATCACATAATAGTTTCCTATGACCAGACTATTTCAATGATTTTTTGTGAAAAGTGGATCCCATGACAGGCTGTGACATCTGTCTTGTGTTTACATTTCCCCCAGAGACAGTACGCTGCAGTACAAAAGATGCGTACACCTCTGAAATAACTTTCCTTGCATTATAACCTTGAAAAATAGAATCTATTTATACGTTTAGATTATCCTAAATCCGTTTTTTTACCTCTCCTGTGTACTGTATAACCTTATGACCTTTTGCCAAGTTTAGGATCCATACATGGATAAATATATGAACAGAAAAAGTAAATATAAATTGAAATCATTATAAATCAATGCAAGCTACAATTGAAACAATCTTAGTAAATGAAAAGAATTAAGAAACAATAAAATGGTCCATATCATGAAACGAAAAGCATATGCATTAATTTAAACGGAAGATTGTGACTAAATTAACCCCTCTAGTTGACTTAATGGGGAAAAGAATTAACGTACCCAACACTTTTTTGCAGACATGATTTCGTATTCTTGATACGTGTCTTTATGTGTGTTAGTGCTGATCCTAACAGGATGGTTGGGAAGCGGGAAAACATTCACTACTAGTCTTATATCTAGTGTCTTCCCTGTTCCCGGGAACATTCATTCAATCATAGGTAAATATGTTCCTTGTTTCTATGAGCGATTTGGCATGTTCTATTTATAACTGTACCCAATTGTTTTAACAATTATCCCCCCCCCCTTTTCCTATCTAAATTTGTTCGATTGCGATTGCAATTAGTCAGGAGAAGAAAGAGAAAAAATTAACTGATGACATCCTCCTTTTTGCACAGAAATAGGCTTAAATGGTATGATTGCAAATCGGAAATGCCATACCGAAAATGGAGGGGGTCATGGTCAATCACTTACATAGTCCCTTTAAAGTCCAGGTTTAGAGATGTGTCTTCGTCTGTATCACGTGACAATGATACTGCACTGCCATTGGTGGAAGTTCTGGTCACGTGATGCAGACTTTTTAATTATATTATCAATTATATCTATTTAAAATGAATAATTATTAAATTCAAATAATAAAAGGGGAACACCTAAGTTATTCAGGCTCCTCTGTGTTATTATTGTATTCAGAAAATGATCTGTTAAAAACTTAGATTCATATACCAAATCTCACATATAAAGGTTTTGGTATAACTTTGACCAGTTTTATATCAATTTCTCGAGACATGAACATCAGATAATTATTATTAGTATTATTATTAAACTAATCTTCTGTGGATAGTCTGGTTCCCTAGGAAGTCACACCCA
This sequence comes from Eurytemora carolleeae, assembly GCF_000591075.1. Taxonomy (NCBI): domain Eukaryota; kingdom Metazoa; phylum Arthropoda; class Copepoda; order Calanoida; family Temoridae; genus Eurytemora; species Eurytemora carolleeae. The sequence continues at coordinate 191,251 of NW_019396758.1, forward strand.
TCAGTACTCCCTCTAGCGGTACTTGTACAACCACGCCTGGGGTCGTGTCTGTTTAAAAACTGCTTAGGGCATGATCTATTATTGAACCCTGGATGTAAGCGCACCGGCGCGGGTGTTGGGATTTTGGGAAACTGAATAAGCCGACTCCCCAGGTTGACTCTTTTAAGTCTTGATCAACTCCTAAAGTGCCTAGGTTTCAGCCTATACCCCCATTAATTTTTCCTTTACAGTCTCTCTAAAATTTCATATTTTAGGAACTTATCTCTCCTCTTCTAGTTTAACTGATCTACATAAAATTATCTCAAGATCTTGCGGTTACAATCTTCTCATACTAGGTAACAAATATACGGATAGCTAATTTCGGAAATTAATTGGACATGAAAAGGCAAGTTTTTTCATAATTTTTACGCAAAAATTTCCCTATTTTCCCTTAAAAATCACTTGGCCTTCCGGCGAAATTTCTTAATTTGTACAATGTACATGCTAATTATAGACTAATGAAGCATTAATTTTAATTTATAAAGACGTCATGATATCTATCATATGATAACCTTATTCATTATATTTTTTTTGTAACAGTAGCACATCTACACGCTGAAATCAGCGACAGTTTTGAAATTCAGATCAAACAATATATTTGTGTAGATAGCATTTGCAGCATTGTGAAATTTACGTCACTTACCCGTATATCTTCCGACCAGCATTTGTTTTCATAAGATTTTTTAATAATACAGAGCGTCCCATATCATATTAGATTATATCCAAGTTTTAATGCCAAAATACGCACATAATACTCAAAAAACCTAGTATTTTCTGCAAAAAAACTGTACAAGATTTGTAAAGACGACTTTTATCGTAGAATTTAAAAAAAAAGTTCATGTTTTGCATGGTCCGAAAAATGCTAAAAATGAAAAAGTAAACATTGTCGCTCTAATACATTTGAGGACCAAGACATTTTCTTCCTGAAAATATATTATTTTTATTTCTTATATATGACTTCTCATGAGTGCACCGACGTTGAACATCTCATGGTATTAAATGCGGTTTTTCGCAATTTACTATTTATAAATTTATTTAGGTATATAATAGCTGACGATAATCTACTCGAAAAAACTTTTGGAACACCAAGAAAAAATCATTGCTCAAATAAAATCTCACATTTTGGTGTGCGATTCAGTAAAAGAATATGCTATAATCCAAAAAAGGGTTAATTTGTTATAAAATCAATTAAAATTTATATTTTAAAAATGTTTAATTTTAAATAAGACCAGTTGTGCCTGACTGACGCGGCCTAAAAGAAAAAAAAAACTATTCTCAGATTTATGATAATTGCCTTTACAAATTAAGACATTTTGCCGGAAGGCCAACGGGTGAGGGTCGGACGACATAGGAGTAAGTGCATGCCGCAAACACGTTTTGTGAAGTCATCTGCGGGTCGGATGGCAAACGGGTGCGGGTTGCCTTCCTCCCCTCGTGGTGAAGAGGTAGGACTGCGTAAACTGGAAATAACGTTATAATGTTGTTAGATGATGTGGATAGTGGTGAAGAGGTAGGACTGCATAAACTGGAAATAGCTTTATAATTTTGTTAGATGATGTGGATAGTGGTGAAGAGGTAGGACTGCGTAAACTGGAAATATGTAATTTTGTTAGATGATGTGGATAGTGGAGAAGTGTTGACACAAATAAAAGAACAACAGGGATATTCGGTAACTTTATTGAATAATTGCATGAAATGAGAAATAAAAGCAAAGTTTAAAAATATTGGCCCTTAATTGGGAGTATCTAAACGGTTGAAAATGAAATAACATTGATTAATAGTGTTGAAAGGAATGGAACAGTTGGAGCTTCATGATGGTCAGCTCACAGGTGTCAGCATCTTGNTTAGATGATGTGGATAGTGGTGAAGAGGTAGGACTGCGTAAACTGGATATAACTTGATAATGTTGTTAGATGATGTGGATAGTGGTGAAGAGGTACGACTGCGTAAACTAGAAATAACTTGATAATGTTGTTAGATGATGTGGATAGTGGCGAAGAGGTAGGACTGCGTAAACTGGAAACTCTTCTAGTCTCGCTAGCGTCAGAGGTGGAAGCTCAGAACAATGGAACTCTGGTTTTATTAACAACCAACATAGGAGGGCATTCTATCAATAGGTATTCAAGTACTAATATTCATTAGCTTGGGAACCCGGCGTCATAGTTAGTCCCGCCGTTTACCCGCGCTTAGTCGGACATTACGATTTTAACTATTTTTCTCTTTATAAGTTGATCTACTTAACTTAGAATCTTAAAACCAAACTAAGAACATTGAATTTCACAATCAAAATTTGAGGCAAATCGGTGAGGGAGTTCCTGAGTTATGATCGGACAAACAAACAGCTAATAAGAGATTACAACTTTATATAGAGATTTTTCATTTCTTTTACGGGATTAATTAAAGACGGTCAGAGCTAAAAAATTGGATATTTAAATTTTGTTTTTAATCCACCAATGAAAACGGAAAAATTTACGAATCTTAAATTGGTTCTGTCAATTTTATGAATGTAATTTTTGTTGGTCAACTAAAGAATTAAAAGGGGAATGTCCACATTTCCATACAAAGGGTGGGGGGGGGGCTCCTGACTTCGTTTTTAGAGATTTCTCTCTGATTTTTTGCATGCAGGCCTGAATTGTGATCTAGTTTTTGAATCAAAAACCAAAGTGGGGAAAAAATAATTTTCCCCCTCATTTTTCCCGCATTTTTGGGGCATTTTTTCAAAAACTTTGTGATAGGTCCATGTGAGGTGTCTAAAGTCATTAATATTGGGTCGGGAAACTCAATTCTGGATTCTATAATCCATTTCCCCCTCTCCTTATACCATTCCCCCCCCTTTCCCGCATTTTCCCCCTCCAAAAGGCCAAAGAAGCCTTCCGACTTTATTACTAGAGATTTCTCTCTGATTTTTTGCATGCAGACCTGAATTGGGATCTAGTTTTTGAATCAAAAACCAAAGAGGGGAAAAAATAATTTTCCCCCTCATTTTTCCCGCATTTTCCGGTCATTTTTTTCAAAACTTTGCGTTAGGACCATGTGGGGTGTCTAAAGTCATCAACATTGGGTCGGGAAACTCAATTCTGGACTGTATAATCCATTTCCCCCTCTCCTTATACCATTTCCCCCCCTTTCCCGCATTTTCCCCCTCCAAAAGGCCAAAGAAGCCTTCCGACTTTATTACTAGAGATTTCTCTCTGATTTTTTGCATGCAGGCCTGAATTGTGATCTAGTTTTTGAATCAAAAACCAAAGTGGGGAAAAAATAATTTTCCCCCTCATTTTTCCCGCATTTTCCGGTCATTTTTTTCAAAACTTTGTGATAGGTCCATGTGAGGTGTCTAAAGTCATTAATATTGGGTCGGGAAACTCAATTCTGGACTGTATAATCCATTTCCCCCTCTCCTTATACCATTCCCCCCCCCTTTCCCGCATTTTCCCCCTCCAAAAGGCCAAAGAAGCCTTCCGACTTTATTCTTGTAAAAGAATAATTAGTGAGCTAAGTAAGCCCTTTGTATGGAAATGTGGACATTCCCCTTTAAAGTTTATAGTCTCTGGTACACGTGAGCGTAAATGCAAAAGTTTAAGTAAAATGTTTCGTAAACTTTATTTTTTCTGAAATACGTTGAAGAAAGCAGTTTTTACAATATAATTTGCAACTGCTGTATCTTCATTATTGCACTTTTTTAAAGTATAGTATACAGTGGTGGGCGATTATATCAATACAATGAAAATTTAAGTTTTGATGGTTAACTAGCCAAGTTCTAATTACAAGTTTACAAGTAATTAAAGAGAAACTTTTTTAATTGGTAGCTTCTCATGGTTCCCATGTTTGTGTGTATCCATGCTGTTTAAAAGCTTGATATAAATCAGATTGAAATCGAAAGTCGTCTTCATTATATTGATAAAATCACCTAACACCGTTTGATGGTTTTTTAAAAATATTCAGAAATTTTCTTTATTTTAGAGTTTGCATATTAAGGATTAAGGAGTCAATATTTTTTGAAGCTGCTCTTTTCCGAAGTTTGTCTATTTTGGAGTTTGTCTATTTTGGAGTATGTTTATTTTGGAGTATGTCTATTTTGGAGTATGTCTATTTTGGAGTTTGTCTATTTTGAAGTATGTATATTTTGGAGTATGTCTATTTTGGAGTATGTCTATTTTGGAGTTTGTCTATTTTGACCCACCCTTTGTATGGAAATGTGGACATTCCCCTTTAATACAATCGTAAAATAAAGTTTAAAAATTGTTATTTTTAATTGGTACCTCCCACATTCTCTGAAATATCTAAACAATCTCTTAAATTACACATTTTTTATTGAAGATACATGTTAGAGAAGGTTAAAGAAGGATTTAGTAGCCTGGATACAGTTGAAGGGGATTCAATCAGGGATTTTACCTTTCACTCTTTAGAAAATATTTTATCAATTTAGCAAAAAGGAAAACTAGATTTCATAACAAACCATCTGGAGCTCAAACGTACTTTAAACGTAAACCCTCTATTGATAGAGTGACATGTCCGATGAACAATGGTACCTCTTGTCTGAGAAAGTGTAAATTAGACATCCATGTTTTTGTTTTATGAAAACTGATAATTTTTATTTACTGTTTCTGTACGAAAGTTACTTACGCATTTATTGCGTAAGAATCAATGGAGAAATTATCAGAACTTAACACCTTTTAATTGGACATGCCCCACTATAAATAGAGAGTCACTTGAAATTACGCATACAGTCCCTTTAATTTATAAATTAAATTGAAATCCTATTTAATAAAAAAGACGAGATTATTGATAAAAACGAGAACGTAAGTCAGAGCAAAACTTAATTATTAAAATTTTGAAAATTTTTTATAAGAGGCGCCTTCATAAACAAATTTAAATTTTGTTTATCATTTTTAATTGTTTTCAAAGCAAAGCTAAAATTTAGAAAACATTTACAAGAAGACAAAGTTTCTCTTCCTCTTCAAGCCTTTTTGTCAGGTTCGTTCACAAATGTATTTTTTAAATTAAAATATTCATTTAAAAAGAGAAATTGATCCACCCTTCACTTTCTCTTTTTTCGTTCATAACCATATTTTTTATAATTAATTTAAAACTAAATAATTAATTTCCATATTTATTAATTAACTAAATAATTAATTTACATATTTATTAATTAACTTATTTATAAATTAACTAAATGATTCATTTTCCCCAAAATTTTTACTTAGTGAGGTCTGGGCATTGGGTATGGGCAATGACAGAGTTATATATATTCAAAAAGAAAATATATTTTATTCCAAATCTGAGTAGTCTATTTTAATGCTCGTAAAAATGAAGAAAATCAGTAAATACGTGTTTTTAGTTTGCCATACCTTGAATTTTGATCTTATTTGTCTTTAGTATTATTTTGTGTTAAGAAAATACTATTTAGAATACAATATTCCTGTACATGTTATTCCCTTCCTTCCTCTAACCAGAGATCAAGTGAGATCATGCATTCACGCTGAATTAAGGTACATATATTCATTTCTCTCTAAAGATCATGTATTCACGCCAAACTCGGGTACATATACATTCATCCGACTAGAGATCATGAGATCATGCATTCACGCTGAATTAAGGTACATATATTCATTTATCTCTAAAGATCATGGAAGATCATGTATTCACGCCGAACTCAGGTACATATATATTCATTCATCCAACTAGAGATCATGTGAGAGCATAAGAGCATGTATTCACGCTGAATTCCTCTAGCTAGAGATTATGTTAGATCATGTATTCATGCTAAACTAAGGCACATCTATTCATTCCTCTATCTAGAGATCATGTGAGTACATGTATTCACGCTGAACTAAGGTACATATATTTTTACCTCTAACCAGAATTCATTTTAGATAATGTATTCATGCTGAACTAAGGTATATATATTCTTTCCTCTTTCTATAGATGATGTGTTCACGCTGAACTAAGGTATATATATTCATTCCTCTTTCTATAGATCAGTATTCATGCTGAACTCAGGTACATATACTCATTTCTCTAACTGTAGATCATGTAAGATCATGTATTTACGCTAAGCTATAAAGTTTCAGCCCATTCGGTCCAGCCGTTTGGCCGGCTAAAGCAACATATCTTTATAAACGAATGTCTTGTTTTATTATATAGATAATGTATTTTGTACAGAGTACAATACACTTAACCCCATTCTTGCTGGGATACTTGACCCCCCCCCCCTCCCTACCCCCAACAGGAAAAGGGTTAAGATAATAAAGTGTTAAAATTACGGTTGTAATCTTAAGTGACCCCGCATTTATAATAGGGCATGTAGTATTCCCAACGGTACTCTTGAAAACCTTTTCTGATCAAGAATGAGTAAGATATCTATGATTTATCTTTAAAAATTGACTATTTTCAGTTGTGCTTGCGGATTTCTTGCTACAGAAACAATAGCATAAATTAGATACTTTTCAAGTTAGAAAAAACGAAGATATTTTCACGTGATCAGAAAAAGGTGTGGATAAGGTCACGTGGATTTAACGGTTCTGCCAATATTCCAGAAAGCTGTGACTTTCGATCACAATTTGACCCGTTAAACATAATTTTTAAGCCTTTTTCTAGAATACTTTTTTGTCGGCATATGCATTTTGAATGAAAAAGTATAGAATAAACAAATCCGTAAGTTAAAAGATTGTTGAATTATAAATCAAAACACGTTTGATATCAAATTCAAGAAGCCGAATGCTTCTCACTCTGGTTAGTTCGGGGTGAGGTATCCCCCTCTTTAAATGGAAACTCGTATGAAATTACGACATTCCCGTAAATCTATTTTTTGTTCCCGTTTCTTTAACATTGACATTTTTCAGAAGAAACCATATGACTATGAGCAAAGACGATATTAACAAAGTATTGGACCAGGTTCAATTCTTCAACAAGGAATTACCAATCTTTGCCAAGACAGGTATCTAGCTGGCCTTTATTAATGGGATTGTTTGCCTCTTTGGTTTAGGTTTATTTAAATTTTTATCTAATATTATGTGGACTAATTTGTCCCTTCAGGATTTAATGAATAACTCATTTATGTTTAAAAACTGCAAAAAGTTTGTTTAGAGAAGATTTGAGATTTTAAAACTAAGAACATTTTGCTTAATTTTAAGTTACTTTTCATTGACCGAGTGGCATATCCGAATCACTTTGGTACAAACCATTGTCTGATTAAGGACGAATTAGTCATCTTTGTTTTTCTTTGTGAAAATATGTTATTTTCCATTGTGGCCTATTGTAAATGACTTGGATGTATACTCAGCAGAGAAAAAGAAGGAAAATGTTAGAATGTATCACTTTTCAAGATAGGTAAACAACGATTACTTCCTCTATACTGTCCAAATAAAGGTTTTAAATAAAGGTACTGTTGCCAATCGAGCATATCTTTTTTTCAATAGAGGGTTACTTACGACGTCATTTCCTTTAAGGTTGTAAGAAGATAATGAGTAAAGTCAACATTGCTCTGAACGGACATTTGGATCTTTAACAGCTGTGAACACAAGATTCAGGATACATGATGCAGGATTCTGGTGTCTGGATTCTGGATTCAGGATTCAGGATGCAGGATTCAGGATTCAGGATTCAAGATTCTGGTTTCTGGATTCTGGATTCAGGATGCAGGATGCAGGATTCTGGATTCAGGATTCAGGTCCAGGATTCAGGATTCAGGATTCTGGATGCAGGATGCAAACATTGGGCGCAGCCCTTGGCCAATACCAGGACTTTCCACTTTTTTTGCTCGGAGATCTCAAAATTTTAATCGAAACTTGTATTTTACGATAAAGCTCCTAGTTCATGAAGAGTGGACATGTTAAATTTGAGACCCTTTTCATCTGAGAAATTAAAATCTAGATCTTCGACGACTTTACGTATTTGTATCCTCAAGTAGAATTTTTAGTAAAATCTCCACGTTCATATTTTTTTCTTGATCTTTGCGGTTGTTTAATGTGTTCTATACTTTGCAAGGTTGGTTATTAAGGTTGGATAATGGAAGCGCTCCAATGTACGCAAAATATCCTCTTCATCCTCTTATGACGTAACTTATTATTGGAGGATTTGAGGAGAGGGAGATCTCTCTACAATTCAGCTTTTAATAGCGGAGAAAATCTTTCCCCTCACAAATTCCGCCAATAAGCAAATTACCTTTTGAGTTGCCACTGCCATGAAGACGACATTTTCCGTACATTAGAGGGCATCCCGAGTATCTAACCTCAATATACAACCTTGGTATTTTCACAAAGGCATTTTTCATATCAAAAACTTTCCCAAACTTAGGGGGAACAATTATGTAACGCTGCGGGTATGATATTTGGAATTGTGTCACTTGTGAAGTTTTTTGGTAAAAATGTACCATTGTACTATCTGTCGGATCATATGAGACTTCCAGTGCAAAATTGTTACATGTGAGCACCCTCTTAACTTCCTCAATACATTAAATGTGATAACCTTTATTGTAACCATATCAGATCACGTTTCAAAGCGTTTAAAAATCTCAAATCAAATTACGTTCAGTAAAAATGATTTTATGTTTACAAAGTTGACTTAAAAGCTATGTTTGTTTATTTCTTTAGCAAGTTCCCATCACTAATTATCCCTTTCATAACTTCCAGATCAATTTCAAATTAATTTATATTAGTTGCAGATAAATAAGAGATAATTTCAAGAATAGAATTCTTGCCAAATTTAAATATCTCTTTTTTGGTTTCAAGGAATTATTTCAAAAGCACTTCTTGAATTATTTAAAAATTAAGTTTAGCTAATAGATCTAAGGAATTAAAGTCAATTTGCAATATAATGTGATTTTACGTAAAAATTCCAGTTTTATGCCAATAATTTACCTGCATTTAGGTTTTAAAATACATATACATTTTCTATTTTTGATGTTTCAGATAAAAGGGAAAATGTCCTAATTGACCAGACAACAGACATCTGACAATATGGGTCTGAAAGCAGTTTTCAGGTGTTACATTTTTTACTAACACGGGATTTTAATGGCAGAATAATGGAGAGGGATTTTGAACCCCTCATCTTAAAAGTTTCATGTGGTAACGAGAACTAATTTGTGGTTACGAAATCTAATTTTTTTGGTAACGAAATAGTTCTGTGGTAACTAAAACTAATGTTGTGTTATCGAAAACTAATTTTGTGGTAACGAAATCGAATATGTAATAATGAAAACTAATTTTTTCTTAACGAAAAGTAATTTTCTTGTTACGAAAACTAATTTTGTGGTAACGAAATCTAAATTTTGTGACAACGAAAACAAATTTGTGGTAATGAAAATAAATTTGGTCTCATAGAAAATTAATTTTGTGGTAACTAAAACAATTTTTTTGTGAACAGAAAATAAAACTATTTGTTGTGGTAACTAAATTCAATTTTGTGGTATTGAAAACTAATTTTATGGTAACGAAATCTAGTTTTGTGATAATAAATTTTTTTTTAACAAATTAATTTTGTTGTTACGAAAACCAATTTTGTGGTAACGAAAACAATTTTTTGGTAACGGAAAATAGAACTATTTGTTGTGGTAATTAAAACCAAATTTGTGGTATCGAAAACTAATTTTGTGGTAACTAAAACTAATTTTGTGTTATCGAAAACTAATTTTGTGGTAACGAAATCTAATTTTGTGATAACAAAAACAAATTTTGTCTCAACGAAAATTAATTTTGTGGTAACTATAACTAGTTTTTTGGTAACGGAAAACAGTTTTGTGGTAACAAATACCAATTTTTTGGTTTCGAAAACTGATTTTGTGGGAGCAAAAACTAATTTTATGGTAACGTAATTCACTAATTTTGTCTTAACGAAAATTTATCTTGTGGTAACATAAACTAACTTTTTGGTAACTAAAACTTATTTTGTGATGACAAAATTTTTTTTGTATAATCAAATAATTTTGTTGAGAAATAAAATATTTTAGATAATAAGTTTTTTTCCTTTAAAGAGACTGTCAAGGCCGATTGACAACGGTATTCTCTAAACCGTTATCTGATCCATAAGTTGTAATGCATGAAATTACGTTTTCAGTTCCGTTAAGTTTGAAAATCATGGTTTTGATTGCGCGGAGCTTAGTCGAAAAAAATGTATTGTTATATCAGTATTTGCCTGGTGTGTGTTGTGGGAGGGGACAGGTTAAAGGAGAGCATCTATACAGACTTCGACCAGTTCCAGGCCTGCTTCAAGCGGTTAAACGCTACCATGGTTAGTAGTAGTATCATATTTATCTTCCATACAGTGGGGCTCATAAAATTATGAAATACGAAGATACGATTTCAACAATATTGATCGTTTCATAAATCAAGTAGTTTTGCCAACATACTGAAAATCAAGTGAATTGTTTTTTTTTTACTCCGAAAGTGCACAAATGCTGTGTTTTATGATTTTTAAACTAAAAATCATAACTTTAGTTTAACTGCCGTCTTTCTTTACAAAGTTTTATGGGTTCCTTCTTCCATTTTTGATGCTTATTACCATTACATCGTTTTTGTGAGAAGAACATTTTTGAGAACGAACGAAATTTGTATTTAAAGATGGTGTCTTTCAGGTTTAAAAACGAGCGTTGGACAAACGATCGTTCAGAGAAATGAAAAACAAATGAAAGAATCTAAAAACGGTCCGTTTTACTGAACGATCCAATTTTCTAAAGGACTAAAAAACACGATAGTTTCTAGTGAACTATTTTTTTTTCAACAAACCGTTGAAAAACTATCGTTTTTTAATGAACGAACGAATGAAATGGGTCGTTCACGAATGACAAACGAACAAAATGAAAAAAAGTCAAACGCGCCCATCACTAAATATATATTATGCATTATATAGAAATATATCTTTTTTATGAGGGTAAAACCATCTTGTGCTATTGATGAAAAATATTTATTTTTCATATTTAGTTTTTTTGAAGAAATCTTTTTGAAATTTAAAAAAAAAATACAGCCCATTTCCCCCCCATACCTGGAAGGTTGAAGACAAATTATGTATGCATCATTTATTTGAAAATATTGAAACTTTATTGTTCAAGAATATTCTAAAGAAGAAGTAAATATACTTTGAAAGAATATATTTACATTTAGAAAGTTTAAAGTTTAAAGAGACTGTTGTTTTAATTTTTGTGACCCTCCTTAAAAAAAAGGGGGCATGCCTGATTCACAAGAATACCTTCATCTACTAAATATTGTGGAAAATATAGCTGTTTCTTTTGTAGCTTGTTTCTTTTGTGGCTTAAAATGCGTTATTCTAACAATTTCCTACAATGCCGATGAAGCATAAATCCGTAAGTCACTTCCTAGAGAAAGCATAGCTGAAAGTAAATCATTTTTTTATAGAAAATGTTGCATTTCCGACCGGATAAAACTTTCAAAGGTACCATTGTGAATCATTCAGCCCACTTTAATAATTGAGGGTCAGTTGAAATTTTGAAGTTTTATAATTTAGGAATTTGGATGTACCTCAGACCTGAGTGGAAACGTGGGTGTTCTATTGTACATTGATTCCCAGGTGCATAGAATTGTTTTCTTAAAATAGCTAAACTATATTAATTCCCCTGTATTGAAAGATTGGAGTTATTTTGAACAATTTTTTTTTCAGTTAACAAATTGAGACCCAGGGAAAATAAATAAAGAAGCCAAAGAAATTCGTCATCTCCAAGTCATCTCTATGTCATCTCTGTGTAATCTCTATGTCATCTCTATTTCATCTCTAATTTATCTCTATTTCATCTCTATTTCATCTCTATTTCATCTCTATTTCATCTCTATTTCATCTCTATTTCATCTCTATTTCATCTCTATTTCATCTCTACATCATCATCACGTCATTACTACGTCATCTCAACGTCATCACAACGTCATTCTATGTCATCTCAACATCATTTCAACATCATCTCAACGTCATCACAACGTCATTCTATGTCATCTCAACATCATTTCAACATCATCTCAACGCCATTCAAACGCCATCTCAACGTCATCCCTAGTTTATACTACATCTTACATAGAATATCATTATCTTTAAAAACTTTCTGATTTATCCGCCATTTTAAATGTTAAATATTTTAGGACATATCCAGAGTTGAAGTTGATGACTTTGCTCCTTATATCATTCTTCTTAGTCCTGATATCTTTAGGTAACTTTATAGGATTTTTCATAGGATTTAACAAATTTTTGTTCTACAATATTTTTAATTAATATGATCTTGGACTGCTAAACGAAATATACCATTAAGTGGGAAATAATTCTATAATTGAAATTGTTATCTGGCCCTGGAGGTAGGAGGAGGATATTGAAATTTATTCAATAAAAACGAAGTGCATCGGCTTTTTTCAAAAGTTAATACTTGAAAATCGAATTAAAGGAAATGAAAGCTGCCCTTCTACCTAGTTTTGTCCCATAATGTTTCCGTCCTCTAATTTTCCAATCAGAGGGACGACATTCATGGTAGAATGTTGCCCCTCCCACTTAAGCCGACTTTGATTAAGATAAATAATAATAAGTAATAATTATACAGGATAATAATCATTAAATGAATTTAGATTTATGATGATTATTCCTGTAAATGGAGCCCTAAATATGTTTTTATAAATCTAGAGATATTTTGTTATTGTTCGTCCACATTTTTATCTAATTTAAACTTTTTATTTAAAGCGGAAGTATGCTGACTAGACTGAAGAATACTGGGAATGTGAACGGTATTCTCCTTCCAGGAGTTAAAACTGGGAAATGGAAGGTATGATTTATATCACCAAAGGGGGAGGGAGGGACGTTTAAAGGGACTGTAGAGGTAATTTTGAGGAAGATGTCGTCGTTTTTTATAAATCTATAATTTTCTTTTTTGTCTCTTTTCCCATTCCCTTTTTACACTTGTTACAATTTACCATTAAAAAAAGTATTTTTTCAGTTTAAAAAAAAATTATGAAGAACTGATTATTGTTTTGTCTAGGGCAAGCTCCCCGCTGTACAGTCTGATGATGTTAATTGTCCGAATAGTGGCAGCAGCACAGCAGAGAAGTTTGGAGAGCAAAATACAATAAAGCATTAACTTATTAATTTCCATTTAAAATATATTATTTCAGCTGGTGAGAATTTGTTGTGGCAGAACTGGAACTTCCCGATATTTCTGATGAACAACGAGAACACAACGGAGAACCTGTACTCCTGCTTTTTAGAACACAACAGGTAGATTCATTGATTAATATTTTATATTGATTGATTGATTGTTTTCAAGGGTTATCCTTTGATTGACTGATTTGTTTTGATTGATTTATCTATTAGTGGAGATGATGTCTCCTGGCCCCTGTGTGCTGTGGAACTAAGTTCACCAATGTATTGATTGATTGATTGATTTATCTATTAGTGGAGATGATGTCTCCTGGCCTCTGTGTTCTGTGGAACTAAGTTCACCAATATATTGATTAATTAATTGGTTTATCTATTAGTGGAGATGATGTCTCCTGGCCCCTGTGTTCTGTGGAACTAAGTTCACCAATATATTGATTGATTGATTGATTTATCTATTAGTGGAGATGATGTCTCCTGGCCTCTGTGTGCTGTGGAACTAAGTTAACCAATATATTGATTGATTGATTGATTTATCTATTAGTGGAGATGATGTCTCCTGGCCCCTGTGTGCTATGGAACTAAGTTCACCAATGTATTGATTGATTTATCTATTAGTGGAGATGATGTCTCCTTGCCCCTGTGTGCTGTGGAACTAAGTTCACCAATATATTGATTGATTGATTGATTTATCTATTAGTGGAGATGATGTCTCCTGGCCCCTGTGTGCTGTGGAACTAAGTTCACCAATGTATGCAGCGAAGGTAAGAATAAAGTTGACCATATTAGTTGCGACGATTGAATTCATGGCTACAATTGTTATTTAAGTATTATTTATTAGTTTTTTTTTTTCTCACTGCCCGCCCCATTGCGTGCGCCTGAGTTAGGGAGGGAGTTTACTTAGTTATTGTTATATTCGCTGAATATGGGAAAATGACTACTCTTTAAGGGAAAAGAAATTAATTATTGGGTAAAAAGAAGGAAAAAACTTGCCTTTTCAATTTCAATTTTTCATTTTTCCCCAGATCTTCGAAAATCACTCTTAAAAATATACATNGGTCACTCCCTTTTTATGGATTTTATTGATGAACAATTTGACCCTTTTCTAGGATTCCGAGACATGTTGGAGACGGAGTAATATAGCAAACACACTCACACCTCAACAATACTGTGATCCACTTAGGAATACACGCAATAGATTTAACATCAAACTGGAATTTATGTAAACTAACTTGGGAACCCAGCCTGGCCCAGGGTAGTCATTGTTAGTCCCACCGTTTACCCGCCCGTCGTGAATTACAATTTTATTTTTTTATCATCGAACCCACTTAACTAAGAATCTCAAAACCAAGCTAAGAACATGCCCGTTGGTCTCATTAGTTCCCCCAATCAAAATTTATGATCGAGCAAACAAACAAACTGACAAACAGAGATTACAACTTTTTAAGTTTTGATTAGCCATCTCTGTTTGTTTGTTTGGATGTCTTGAGCACAACTCAAGAACCCTTGGACCGATTTGCCTCAAATTTGGATTCGGGAGCTCAGTAGAGCCACATAAATGGTCTTTACAGTTCTAAGTTGAGTGGGTTGACTTTTATTGGAAGAACTCCAGGCAAAGCTGGATTTCCAAGCTAGTATTTAAATAAACCTTTCCTCTTCATACCAGTTTTATGATTTTTGAACCAGGTTCCAGATTTGGAAGCCAGTTTTCTCATTAAGCGATGTCTCCTTATTTGGAATCCAGATCTTAGGATTTAGAATCCAGTTTTTTGGATTTAGATACAGTTAGAAAGATAGTGTATTCTGTAGCTAGTGTTATAGATACGGGAATCAAGTTTTAAGATTAAGAATCCATCCAATTTTGTTAATTTTTAGTTTTCTATATTTGGAAATTTGGAAATTTATTCTTTAGTTGTATAGAATTTAGAACAAGTTGCAGAAAAGTTAGAAAAATAGTTTTACTAACCGTACCAAGTTGAACCACTTCACGCTAACTATCAATTGCAAGCTCTGATAAAATAATTGTATATTATGGTTTAGTGATAATAATATTTTCTACTTCACAACCCCCCGGAACCGAACTCTGCCAGATAACTCCACAAAAACACAAAGGTATGAGGTTATATTCGTTAACAGTTCATATTCCCAGGGACCGAAAATATACGATTAGCGCGAATTACATGAACTGGACAGACTTAGTTCAACCACTTCTCTTAAAAGCCGGTTCAAAGTGAAAAGAAGTGGTTAAACTAACTCTACTCGGTTCAACCATGTCTCACTTATCAGTTAAAAAAAAAAGATTTTAGTGTTAAATATTTTTATTCGGAAGTAAAATGTAGAATAAACAAAATAAATTTTGTTTTTATTATTTTTTTTCTTAAAAATAAGAAAATTTTGTAAAAAGATCAAAATAAAATTTGATGGAAAAGTCTCTCTGTTTATTCAACACTTGAAAGGAATAAAAAAAAACATTCATGACAAAGATGTTAAATTTACCCATTTTAATATATTTAAATTCTCCATTTTACTATTTTCAAACGCGTAATTTTAAGTGACCATCCAAACAAAGATGGCAATGTCCGATTCCCCAGGGTACCCTCCACCCCTTCTGATTCATAATGTGGAAGATATTGTCTTCTCTCTTTCTAGGTTTACAATTGTTTAATTCTAATAATTCCATGCGCAATTCCCAATTAAAAACAATAAATTTTTTAAATTATTTATTCATATTTTATATTTTTATTCAACTACAAAGCATGAAATATTACAAGTTATAAACAGTGAAATCTAAATCCTACTTTAAATTAGGCTTGCAGTCCCTTTAAATGGTTTTACAGATTAAACGTTCCATGTTGTTCTTCTTTAGTGCTGACAGTGTGATACTGGTTGTGGCCAGATTGGATGCTTTAAATATATTCGACAAGGAAGAGGTAAACCATGGATTCGACAAAATTTTAAAATTTAATAATCGGAAGTTTAATGAAAGTTTACTAAACAACCAGAATCAATTTTTTTTACCGCCTTTTGACTTTTATTTCCAACCCATGAGTCCCCCAACAGCGGAAAATTAAATTACATAGCTGTCCCTTTGGGATAATAAAATAAAATAACATCCCATCCCGCGAAGTTTTCGTGAAAAAATTCTAGCAATTTTTATCTCAAATTCAAAAGACGAATAATGACCAATGTTTTTTCGAAAAATCTAAAATTTTACTTGATTACCCCCCCTCGACCGATTTTAACTATCTAGTGCGTAGTTACGGATGTTTTAAAGGCCAACTTATCTTGGGAACTCTTTGTAAAGTAAAATTAAAATTTTCTTAACTTCCCTGAAAAAAGTAGGAAATAGTTTATTAATTGTTTAGGTTGGATTTGACAGTCCCTCTACGGGAATAGTTACACTTATTTCTGCAGCTAAAGCAGTCTCTAGGGAACTCAGGAAAAGGTGAACCTATTGAACATATAATTTCACAAAGGCATTAGTGTTTTTTCTCTTGAAAAATGTTTCACCTCAATTTTGAAAAACAATTTTCCCAGATGTTAGATATGTAAAGTCACTTCGAGGTTTGAGTGTGGATAGAAGGGTGTCCCTAAAAGTTTGATTTGATTTGCTTTGCTTTGGGTTAAAATTATCATAAAGTGCAAGATGGGGGGGGGGTAGAATAATATTTCCCGCTAGCAATTCTGTTGATCATTAAAGGTTAACTGGGCAACGTAATGTTAAAATGACCCTGAATTAAAAATACTCTCAATGGTAGTGGTACTCATCAGCCAAATAACTATTTAGCTGTTTATTAAAAAGGAAGATATCTTTGTTTTTCTTTCTTAAAAAAGGAAAAGATTTGTCAATTTTCTTACCTTGTTTTATTATGCATAAATCCGCAAGTTCATTGTATAGATAGAAAAACAATGATATCTCCATAATTTTTGCCCGTTTTAATGAGGTGTGGTGACTTCTCATTGTGTCGACAACCCTTTAAAGGGAGTGACTGGCTATGTAAGGTAGTTGAACTGAGTATGCAGTGTTATGGAAAACTTCTTTAGGATTCATTTGAGACATTTAAAACTTTTCAAGATATGTAAATCCTGAGTTTGAGCGCTAATTCGACGTTCAAAACTCCTACTTTTGGGGTGGATACGTTTTCGAAATTAGTTTTTTTAATTATTAAATAACGACGACATAAAATGTAAACAAAATTCTACAGTAAACTATTAAGTTGTTTAGGAAAGAGGTTGAGAAAATAAAAATTAATCTTATCATCGAACATAAGTAATCTTGTTCAATTATTAGTTTCTATTATATATTAATATTAGTTTCAAGTGATAAACCCTGTAAGGATTGTTTGATTATCTAGGGAGTACAAGAACCAAGTTGAAAACGTCCTGTTCCTTCTTGTTCACGGAGAATCCTTTGATTATATTGGTTCTACCAGGTTAGTTATAAATTACAGGGAGTGACATCTGAGATTTATACAGTGAAGATCTAACTTCATTACTTTCGAGGTTTAGTTACACCCGGATCTTTGCTGATTTGTAATTGAAAATTTATTTAATTTGCAAAATAAACTTTGACACTTCAGAGCTGAAAACTTTAGAATGGTGGATATCGAGATTAATGCTTGATCCTCTCTTTTTCTTAATATCGGGACTAACACTTGTATCCAGTAAGTGTATAAAATTCAACCAATCAGAGTCGCGTATAAGAAGTCGATAAATTTAAGATTTTGCGCCCCATTTAAGATAAATATGCAGAGACGGGAGGGACTCTCTATTAAAAACCGGTTCTTGATTTTTCTCTACTAATCCAAGAAAGAGTGGTTTAAGAAGAAAATCAAAAATCGGGAGGATTTGAATGACGAGTTTTTTCATGTTTAAAATCACAGTTCAGATTTGGCATTGGGATATCTAGACCGTAGAACTGTCCTTTCTGCACTTAGTTCTCTAGTATAAAGGGGAGTGGCTCATTATTTCCGTCCTTTGTTGGCGATTTTTTCTGATAAGCCATCTCGGCCTTGATTTTCACGGAATGATGGTTGATGGTTTTTTATCATTATTATTAGTAAGGCACAATCTTAAAGGGTTTAAAATTAAATACATATCATTTATTGATAAATAAACTGTTTGCTAATAATGTTTCTAGATCGACATTCAATTTGCTTCAATTTTGGATATTGCAATGAATGTAAACTGAAAATAAATATTAAGATTTGATAATTATATGAATATTATTCAATACTATTATCAGGGCTGTCTACGATATGATGAGTGATTCGTTTCCGTTTAATCTCACCGAGGACCTTAAGGTATAAAACTGGAAATGAACCAATGGGAGAACAGTAATCTAATTCATAAACAGAATCCCACTCTCTGATTGGTTCTTGTTAAAATCGCTTGATTTATCTATCCATCCAACTGCATATTTACCTTACTGTCTTTCTAATTATCTATATATCTTTCTATCCGACTTTCTATATCGATCTATCAGTGTCGTTTATGGGGGGGGGGGAGAAGGAAGACGTCCCCCACCCGCTGGAAAAATTAGAAAGATGAGGTGCCAGTGAATCATTGAAAATATTGATATTTAATGAAATAATTCTCCAGAGAAAATTGTACGAAGGGACCTAAAATGTAACCCTCCCCCCCAGCCCTGTCAGAAATTTAACATTAAAATCCTTAAAAACCTTTAAACAATTGCAAGGGGATTAAAAATTTGTATATATCTATTTATTTATCTATCCAACTTTCTATACAATTCTATCTATCTATCTAGTCTGGAAAGATGTTCAGTAACGGAACTCAACCTCTGCTATCAATAGAGAATATTCGAGTTATCATAGAGTTGGGACAATTATCCAACAGGAATACGATAATTTATTTAATTTATCCCTTTCTATACAATTCTATCTATCTAGTCTGGAAAGATGTTCAGTAATGGAACTCAACCTCTGCTATCAATAGAGAATATTCGAGTTATTATAGAGTTGGGACAATTATCCAACAGGAATACGATAATTTATTTAATTTATCCCTTTCTATACAATTCTATCTATCTAGTCTGGAAAGATGTTCAGTAATGGAACTCAACCTCTGCTATCAATAGAGAATATTCGAGTTATTATAGAGTTGGGACAATTATCCAACAGGAATACGATAATTTATTTAATTTATCCCTTTCTATACAATTCTATCTATCTAGTCTGGAAAGATGTTCAGTAATGGAACTCAACCTCTGCTATCAATAGAGAATATTCGAGTTATTATAGAGTTGGGACAATTATCCAACAGGAATACGATAATTTATTTAATTTATCCCTTTCTATACAATTCTATCTATCTAGTCTGGAAAGATGTTCAGTAATGGAACTCAACCTCTGCTATCAATAGAGAATATTCGAGTTATTATAGAGTTGGGACAATTATCCAACAGGAATACGATAATTTATTTAATTTATCCCTTTCTATACAATTCTATCTATCTAGTCTGGAAAGATGTTCAGTAATGGAACTCAACCTCTGCTATCAATAGAGAATATTCGAGTTATTATAGAGTTGGGACAATTATCCAACAGGAATACGATAATTTATTTAATTTATCCCTTTCTATACAATTCTATCTATCTATCTAGTCTGGAAAGATGTTCAGTAATGGAACTCAACCTCTGCTATCAATAGAGAATATTCGAGTTATTATAGAGTTGGGACAATTATCCAACAGGAATACGATAATTTATTTGATTTATCCCTTTTCATTTTTTAAGGAACTATAAGCGTTATTTTAAGATGTCACCTGATACCTTTGTAAGCTTTATCTGATCCTAATATGAATGAGATATCCTTGTTTTTGTTAATTTAAACGGTTTATTTTCTTTTCTGGTTTCTCTGTGCAAGTGACCTGTTGCATATCTGCTCGTTGGAAATAATCATAATTAAATACTTTTCATTCAGATCAAGGTTTCAAGGGTACCGTTGTAAATCGGCCATTGCTATCGTTGCATGAAAACTTGTCACATACTTTATTTATTTAATCTTTGCAACCTTTGGGAGTTGGACTATCTATTGGGCAGAATTCATTTAAAATATTTACGTCATCAGGTTGCAAAAATATAAGGACTAGAAAATTTGAGTTCAAACGCTGAGTTTAGTTTCTTAAAGCGACATTTTTAAGTGCCCCGCCATCCATGTCTGATTAACAACGGTACCTTTAAAACCTTTTTCTGATCATTATATATGAAATATATTGACGTTTTTTTCTGAGTTTAAAGTGTTTAATTTCTATTTTTTTCCTGAAATAGAAACGCGCAAGTCATCGTTGAAAAAAATTCACTATTGAAAATGATCAGTTTCAAAATTATAACCATTGATATCTAATTCATACTTGCTTTAAGGGATACTTGAAATTACGCTCTAAGTTCTATTAAGAATTTTTATCTTCCTTTAAAAGTACCTTCAGCGGTGTTTTATCAATCAATGAAAATTTTCTTTTTTTTCTTTTTTATATATTAAATTGTTGTATTAGAATATCTAATGATGTGTGGGCACACACTGCTAATCTAGGATCATATATTGAGGATGCGCTTAGGAACCAATCTTTCAAATTATTATCATTGATCAAAACGAACTTATAACTACAAGAAAATATAGCTTAAATGGCTTAAACTGCTATTAGAAGGAATCACTTTCCCTCTGAAAAGTTCTTAATTTACTGAAGAAAAAAATGGTTTAGAAATTTCACAAGGATCCTTGAGAAGGATAGCTTAAAATGGCTTCGTAAAAAATCCAGTTAAAGTGTTATTAGAAGGAATCACTTTCCCTCTGAAAAGTTCTTAATTTACACTGAATAAAAAAACGGTTTATAAATTTGCTATTTTTACAAGGATCCTTGAGGAGACTCAAGTATAAAAAGTTTCATTCTTATAATTTTGGTTTATGAATTAATTAAAATAAGTGGAACGAAACCTTTGAAGGTTTTTTTAATTTCTGATTTCTCAAGATGAAAAAATTAATTTTTCAGAATTTGTAATTACATTTTTTTATTATTTAAAAAAAAAATAATTAAAAATCTTGAATTCAAGTAAAAACTACGTAACTAAAAGTTTATACAATATCAAAATTTTTTATTTTTTATTTAAGAAATCCAACTAAGATCTTTATTTGCTGGTTTGGTCAGAGTTTTGAGGAAAACTGTTTCTGTGAAAACATCAACCGGAAAATATCTGCCACCGGCGTCATCTCAGTCCTTCCTTAAGGTTGGTAGTTTTTTATGCTTGGATTCGGTTTGGTTTCCTAGATCCGGATCAACAACATTTGTCTTCCTGGATCCGGATCCATAATATTTTAGCTCCCTGGATCCGGATCCACAACATTTGTCTCCCTGGATCCGGATCCATAATATTTTAGCTCCCAGGATCCGGATCTGCAATATTTTAGCTCCCTGGATCCGGATCTGCAATATTTTAGCTCCCTGGATCCGGATCCACAACATTTGTCTCCCTGGATCCGGATCCATAATATTTTAGCTCCCAGGATCCGGATCTGCAATATTTTAGCTCCCTGGATCCGGATCTGCAATATTTTAGATCCCTGGATCCGGATCCACAACATTTATCTCCCTGGATCCGGATCCATAATATTTTAGCTCCCTGGATCCGGATCCACAACATTTGTCTTCCTGGATCCGGATCCATAATATTTTAGCTCCCTGGATCCGGATCCACAACATTAGTCTCCCTGGATCCGGATCCATAATATTTTAGCTCCCTGGATCCGGATCCACAACATTTGTCTCCCTGGATCCGGATCCATAATATTTTAGCTCCCAGGATCCGGATCTGCAATATTTTGTCTCCCTGGATCCGGATCTGCAATATTTTAGATCCCTGGATCCGGATCCACAACATTAGTCTCCCTGGATCCGGATCCATAATATTTTTGCTCCCTGGATCCGGATCTGCAATATTTTAGCTCCCTGGATCCGGATACATAATGTTTTGGCTCCCTGGACCCGGAAGTAAAGTAAAGATACTTTTGTTATTAAACATAAACAGCCTGAAGTTAGAAACTTTTAACAGAGTTTTCCAAAATAAACAAATATATTTTACAAGACAGAGAGCAAACACCCTCCAGTCAGCCTGGAAGGGACTTTTCTTTGAAAATATAAAAAACCGAAAAATGACTGAAGATATTTTATTTTATTTATGCCGATCTTTTTGAAGGGGTCTTGTTTATTTTAATTTAAATTTAAGAAAGTTGCCACAGTACTAAGTCTAGGACTAAAAAAAATCTAAAAATCTTTCAAATCAAATATTTGTTAAATAAAAGTTTGAAGTGTTTTCTAGTTTCCAAAAAAATAATTTCGTTGGTCAGTTATTGTTAAAATTCTAGATATTAGGAGATATCAAAATATTATCTAAAGAAGCTTAACAAATTATGTAGGTTCTTTCATTTTTTTATATTTATGATACAGAAGCTTCTCAAATAAACTATTCTCAAAATAAAGTCATGAAAAATATATATTTAAAGAATTTATATTTAAGTTTTAAATTGAAATGATGACGATTCCTTTAATTTAAACTGCTAACCTAATTTTCCCCAGAAATAAATTCAATCTTTCCCCTAAAATGACTTATTTTTTAAAACATTCTAAACAAAAAAGATGTTTTGGCTTATTGCCTCTTGCCTTCCCCTGTAACGTCCTTGAAACCATTTTTAAAATGCCCTTTAAACTTCGCTACAACATCCATTCTTAAAACGTCCTTAAAACTTCGCTGTAACGTCTCTTAAACTCCCTTGCGAGTTTTCTATGTTGTCCTTGCAACGTTTTAACACCTCCCAAAACGAGCCTTTACATGCTCTTGTTTCAGGAGAGAGAAACTATCCCTGTTTTAATGCTAACCAACTACAACCAACAGTTCTCCAACAGCTACTACCACAGTATCTACGACAATGCTGTTGTTAACAACTACAACTACAGCCTAGGTGAACAGCAAGCTGTTGTTCAGCATTTATCTAGTCTTGGAGCCGCTGTTGCTTCAGCTGTTGTGTTTTTAGCAGCAGCAGAAGAGATTGTTGTTGAAAAAGATGATAAGGTAAAGATATTATGACAAATTTATATTAACAAATAAAGAGGCGGCTAAAGGGGGGTTTCCCCCTCTGGAAAAATCCATGGCTTAAATAATGATATAATAATTATATAAGCTTTTTGTTTAATTTTCCAGGGGAGGGGGATATTTCAAAGGCTACGGCCTCTCCCCCCCCCCCCCCCAAGTAAATATTATTTTGATTTCGGCTAGTTTTTTACATTCTTCTGTTTTTTTGTCCTTCATATGTAGAATTAATATAAATAAAATCATTGGTGGGTTGAATATGCATATTGTTTTAAAAAAAGATGATTTAGTAAATGAGTTACTGCTTTAGTTTGTAAATGAGCTGCTCCACTGCTATACTGAGACAGCCAACTGCTCTCTGTTCAAGGAAGCGAGCTCTTTAAATGGATATCCTTGGACTGGAGTAGTTCAGTAAGTACACTTACATAACAGACTTTAAAAAATATAGCATGACGCAGAAGCCTATCCAGGGGGGGGTTATGGGGCTAGAACCCCCCCTGTCTCCCGGATGAATGAAAATTATGGTTTCCAGGGTTTTTTTGGGGCTGAGCCCCCCCCCCCGGACAAATTCCTGAATACGCCGCTGGCTGGATGTAATTTAAAGTCCCTTGAGATGGTAATTTAAAGTAAAATTCTTGAATAATTTAACGGATTTTTAATTTTCAAAAAACTATCTAAATTGTTAAAAAATCCTATTGGTCCTGGGGTGCAGTTCTGATAGGTCTCAAATGAATCCTTAAAAATATGATATGATAAATAATATATTATTTTGTTCTAGCCTTTGAATGTTTTCATTTTAACTATTTGTCTACAATTTTATGAAGGAAACTTTTTTTATTTAACATGCTTTACTAAAGATAAAGATTTTTTTTATTAATGAAAGACTGGAGATGTGATTTGAATTGACCCAGTACTTATATTATATTTATGTCTGAATCATTGTGATCCAAGAATGAATAAGAAATCCATATATTTAAATTTGAAAATATATTAGTTTCTGTTTTGGTCTCTGCATTATAGTGACTTGCGGATTTTTGCTATAGAAACAATGGAGGATTTTTATTCAAGAAGTAAACCTTATTTAGTAAAATACATTATTGATAAAGGTTTCTTTAAGAAATTATATTTAGGGACTTCCCCTTTCCTCAGTACATAAGTGTTCATACCTCCTACCATACTCTTCTAACAACACAGATTCTGCAGTACAGCACAGGAGAGATTGTACAAGATACTCGGGAGAAGGTATTCTTTCCAACATTGTTTTTGTAGCTAATAGTTCAAACTTTTTGTAATTAGTGATCGATTATACAGAAGTGAAAATTTCAAAATATCGTTTAAGTTATTTTCAAACTTTTTTTCTCAAGGGTCTGTTTACAAATTCAGTTAGAAAAACCGATCGATTTCTAATTTAGTTAATATTTATGTTCTCGAAAGGAACTGAGTTTCGACACAAACTCAAATTTTCTAATTCCTAAATCCATACAATCTGATGATATAAACTGTAAAACTGGGATATTTCAAACTTAGATAATTTCCTATAACAGAATTCATAGTTTAAAATATCAAAGGTCTACACCATCAGTTTTAAAGATATAGTGATAAGGAAATTAGAGGTTGAGGCAAAAAATCAATTCCTTTGTTGAACCATTCTCTAGTAGTTTTTATTCGAAGCTACTCAGGATTCAGGGCCCATCAATCATCATGTATAAAATTTAAAAAGAGATTTTTTTTGTCCCCAGGACATGATCGGGTTGTTACGATCAAATCTCGGAATTTTTTCTTTTGCGAAAGTTTGGTGTTGTCTGGGTTTTTATATTGATCTACCAGGGGTTGTAATCTGGCAGCACATTCATCCATCCACGCTTCATTCATTCTGAGAAGAGGGTTGACAAGATTCCAGCTGCCTAAGATTCTTCTTAGGCCTGAGAATATAGAGTGCAGGAATCCTTCTGATATACTGGAATGAGGCCCGGGTGCCGTACTGATAGGAAACATCACACTCATTGCTCCCTAACATCTGTAAGCCCGGATTGGATACCCCCAGGTACCTATAGCTGGCAACCATAGACTCTCCCTGCTTGTCCACCATTCCTCTCTTCATCGTCATTCACTTGGATCAATCCCACTTGAAGCTTCTTTCTTGTTGAGTAGAAA
Source organism: Eurytemora carolleeae (assembly GCF_000591075.1). NCBI lineage: Eukaryota > Metazoa > Arthropoda > Copepoda > Calanoida > Temoridae > Eurytemora > Eurytemora carolleeae. The sequence goes on from NW_019396758.1 coordinate 216,624, forward strand.
TAACGCACCCTTTCGCTGCGAGAGTTGTTGACAGCCGCCCCTCTGTCCTCCTACATCCGTCAGGTGGTCATAACTGCTAAACCAGATGTCGGCTTCAGATGTTTTTGATACCACAGGTTTGTGTGGAGTACGGGAATCGAACCCGTGAACACCAGTCTGGACACCAATCCAGTTACTGGCTGTGGACAAGTGTGCTTAACTTCAGTCATCTAACGAGAACTGGTGTCACACACTCTCCACGCCACCCCACTAATCATGTATAAAATTAGATTGAGCTCTTTACTATTTCTGAAAAGTTTAAATATTTTTTACATAAGACATTTTTTATTATTTTTCGCAAATTTTTCATTTTCTCTCGAAACCTTGACATTCCATTCAGAGATAAGGAAGGATTAGATTAATTTAAAAAAAACTGTACAGTCACCTTAAGGAATTGAATTTATGTTTAAAGAGTAAATCATTAATTTTCAGTTTAGGATCTACTACCCACGCACGCAACTCTGCCCCTTTAGTAAAAGTAAATTGAACCTATATGAGGCATAAAGTCTGACCGCGTCAACCTTGTTGCACCGGCTAGTCATGTCCATAGAGCTAGGTACAGTACAAACTGGGACCGGATAGCTTGACCCGGCTCGGAAATTCAAATGCACGTGCACGTTCCACATAAATTTTGATTCTTGTATGTTAACTTGCATCAATTTTTTAAAGACTGGGTTGACTTTGAATTCTCGCAACGCCTTGACCTTTTATTTTACTTTTTTATAGAAGTAATTTGCAAAATTCTTATCGAGCTTGCAACCTGTAGACCCTTCTCTTCCTTTAATAATATTTAATCAGGATTGTTCGGAAGAAACTCCTCCAAACCTAGAAGAAGAAAAAATCAAGTCAGTTTATCAATCTTGTATTCTTCTTTTTTTAATGAGACAATCTATCACACAATGAAATTTATTCATTGATGAAAACGGTCTGTTTTGACCTAAAGTATTATCTCTATTTTCTCGTTGAAATATTAATTCTATCTTTCTGTTTTCTTTTTGAGATATTAAATCTATCTTTCTATTTTCTTTTTTAAATATTAATTCTATATTTCTGTTTTATTCTTGAAATATCAATTCTATCATTTTTATTTTCTTTTTAAAATATAGATTCTATCTTTCTATTTTCTTTTTGAAATATTATTCTATCTTTTTTTTCTTATTGAAATATTAATTCTTTCTTTCTATTTTCTTTTTAAAATATCAATGATATCTTTCTATTTCCTTTTTAAAATTTAAATTTTTCCTTTTTTTTCTTTTTGAAATATTAATTCCATCTTTCTTTTTTCTTTTTTAAATATTAATTCTATCTTTCTATTTTCTTTTTGAAATTTTAATTCTATCCTTCTATTTTCTTTTTGAAATTTTAACTCTATCCTTCTATTTTCTTTTTGAAATTTTAATTCTTTCTATTTTCTATTTAAAATATTAATTTTTTTTTTTCTATTTTCTTTTTGAGATATCAATTCTATCTTTCTATTTTCTTTTTGAAATTTTAATTCTATCTTTCTATTTTCTTTTTGAAATTTTAATTCTATCTTTCTATTGTTTTTTTTTTTTCAAATTTTAATTCTATCTTTCTTTTTGAAATATTAATTCTATCTTTCTATTTTCTAGTGAATTTTATTTTCTGGCTCCTAATTTTCTCTTTGTTAATTCTAGAATCTAGAATTCTTTATTTTCTGTATGATATATTTCTACTATCTTTATTTTCTCTTTGTAATGTTAATTTTTTTTTTTGACATTTTAATATATATTTTTCTGTTGATTTTTTTCTGTATAAAATATTTATTCTGTCTCTATTTTTTAGAGAATGTTAATTTTAGCTTTCCTTTTATAATTTGTCTTTTTTTCTGTTAAATGTTATTCCTATCTCTTTATTTGCTCAAATTTTTCATATTCTCTTTGATATTTAAGTTGAATTTCTCTAATTTCTCTAAAAAGTTAATTGTATCTTTTATTTTATTTTATTTAAAGAGTCATTCAATCTTTGCCTCTTCTTTTACTATCTCCTCTTCTAGACTTCTCTATTAAATACCCATTCTCACTCTGCAAAGCATAAACAATAAATATTTCAAATTATTTTCCTTAAAATGTGTATTCCAACTCTGTGCTTTTTGAAATTTACTTTTGAGACAATTTTACTTACAAATTTAGACATTTATGAAATTTATTCTACTTGATGACTTCTATTTTTCCTTTTTTGAAAATTACTTTCGTTTTCTTTTCTTCTTTTTGACATATCAATTTAGTTTTTACCTTTTTAAAAACTTAAAAGAACATTTGTAGAAAGCTTTATTTGAAATATTTGTAATTTATCTTTGAAAGAGTTTGAGTGTTATTAAATTTCATACTTAGACTTCTCGAATTCTAGATATTTTTAAATTTTTATTCTAGACTTTAATACCATGATTTTGATAAATTAGGAACATTTTAATCTTTATTAAACCAATTTTTGAAGAAAATTTTTTAGTAAATTTAGAAAATAATCTTTGAGACTTTAAAAACATGTCATTGTCATTGTCATTGTCATTGTCATTGTCTTTGTCTTTGTCTTTGTCTTTGTCTTTGTCTTTGTCTTTGTCTTTGTCTTTGTCATTGTCTTTGTCATTGTCATTGTCATTGTCATTGTCATTGTCATTGTCATTGTCTTTGTCTTTGTCTTTGTCTTTGTCTTTGTCATTGTCATTGTCATTGTCATTGTCATTGTCATTGTCAATGTCAATGTCAATGTCATTGTCATTGTCATTGTCATTGTCATTGTCATTGTCATTGTCATTGTCATTGTCATTGTCATTGTCATTGTCATTGTCATTGTCATTGTCATTGTCATTGTCATTGTCATTGTCATTGTCATTGTCATTGTNCTGTCACTGTCACTGTCACTGTCACTGTCACTGTCACTGTCACTGTCACTGTCACTGTCACTGTCACTGTCACTGCCACTGCCACTGCCACTGCCACTGCCACTGTCACTGTCATTATTATTATCATTATTATTATCATTATCATTATCACTATCACTATCACTATCACTATCACATCATTTAATGAAGTTAGTGTCCGTGAATGAATGTGTGATATCTTGGTTGATGGTTTAACCCGTCTAGGTGTAGTTGGTGGATCAGGTGTTGGTGACGGGGACGAGGATGAACTAGCATCAAGAAGTCCAACTCCAACAGCAAACATCATTATGGAGGTCAGCTTTCATCCATCATAAGTTTTAGGATATTTTTTTTTATTTAAACTATTTTTTGTTGTTAAAATTCTGGTTTTATTTGTAACTTCCATCAATTCTGAAATTCTATTGTCAGTTTATTAATTTTTTTATTTGTTTTCAGGAGAGAATGGAAACAGGTTCTGTCCCGTTATTAAAAACTGAAGATCCAACCACAGTAGTGAAGGATTCAGTCTCAGATTCTACACATTCCACAGAACCATCTTCTTACCTAGCCCCTCCAGCTAACCCTGACGGTCAGGAGGAGGCGCCAATACTTGAGATGGAAACAGGTGATGCTGATCCTGAGCAACCAATGGAAGAGGTAGAGCATGATGAAGAGGGGGAGGATGAGGAGGAAGAAGATGAGGAGGAGGAAGAAGAGGAAGAATCTTTGTATATCCCTCGGCTACTAGATGCTGAAGGTTTGTTCTGTTAAGGTTTACTTCTTATTTAACTTGACATAATTCGTTCAATTTTTCAAAAAAAAATCTAAAGTCTCTTTACAGCTTAATATTTTAGGGAATAAGACAACTGTTCCTCGTGACAGCGTGCTTGATGTAATGTCCTGGAAATGCAGTCACGTGACCCAGTTCCTTGAAATCAATGAGTGCTCCAACCTTGTCCCAGCTTTCAAAGACAAGGGAATAAATGGTAAGAATCAAGATCTATAAGATTAAAGTTTAACGTTAAATGATAAAAACTAAGGGAGATAGTATGTCAGAGTCAATTGAATCTATATAGAAAATATGGGTTCATACTGTATACTGTATATTCTACAATGTAAACATTAACAATTATGCAGTACATCACGTACTGCAATATAAAAAGGCAATTTAAGGAGAAGTAATCCGTCACAAACCATAAGTTTAATATTTACGTTAATCCAGTTAATTTTAAAATTCTAATGAAGTGAATAGCTCTTGTTATCCTGAATATCTACGTTGATCCAGTTCATTTTAAAATTCTAATCAAATGAGCAGCTATTGTTATTCTGAATATCTACGTTGATCCAGTTCATTTTAAAATTCTAATCAAATGAGCAGCTATTGTTATTCTGAATATCTACGTTGATCCAGTTCATTTTAAAATTCTAATCAAATGAGCAGCTATTGTCATTCTGAAGCTAAAACTTTTGGTTCTAAAGAGCGATTAGCCACATCGACTGAATTTTATATAAACAGTTTGTTCGCGAAAAATGAAAGGGGGTATAGGCTTAATGCGATAAAAAAGCACTTTTGATCGCTACTAATCATAATTCTATCTGTTGCGTCTATAAGGAGAAAATTGTTTAAAACGACTAATACCGAAGAGCGTAGTGTCCATACAAATTCAGAAAGATGCAACATTCAACTCGGATCGTAAACAAATCAATTTAATATCAAACAAATCATTGAAATATTAAAATCTTTCGACATCAATTATTTTTCGACGCATTCGAATATAGTTAATGTTTTATAATATTTGTTATTTGTTTATATGCAATGCACTTAAAACGACGTTTTTTCCGCTAGGCGTCTCTGCCACGTAAAATCATTCAAAGCATCGAGAGCAGAGACACCTGGCGGCCAACTATTTCGGCGTTTTAAGTGCATAACAAATAAAAAATATTATGAAATATTAACTTTTATAGAAATGCGTCGAAAAATAATTGATGACTGTAGGTTGTAATATCTGAATGATTTGTTTGAAATTAAATGGATTTTTTTTTACGATCCGAGTCGTATTTTGCAACTTTCTGCAATTTGTATGGACGTTACGTTCTTCAGTATGTGTCGTTTTTAACAATTTTTTCCTTACAGACGCAACAGATAGAAGTAAGAATAGTAGCGATCAAAAGCGCTTATTTTTCGCCGTAAGCCTTGACCCCCTTTCATTGAAGGACTTGAGCTCTAGGGATGGACGGGAAATCCAATAAAAGATAATTATGAAGTGATTGAAAGAAAGGAGTGGCTGTGTTCGTCGTTTTTCCCTGGATTGTAATTCCTCTTTTAGTCTTGTTGAACTGTTTGTTTAGGAGTTCTGTTCATGAATCTGACCAAGGCTGAGATAATGAGTTTATCTCAGAACAAGATTGGTCCTTGTCTTAAGATAGAAAATCTTCAAGGACTTCTCAAGGTAACTTTTTTTGTTTAAAGTTTGTGATTAAGATTAAACCTAAGAGAATGTGATTTATGAAAAGAATATGAATTGTCTATATATTAACTGTGGCATCAAACACCAATTTTATAATTTTTATACCTTTGCAACCTGAAAATTAAAACAGAATTAAAATACACTTTTACTAAAACATCTTTTGAGTACACTACTCAACTGATTTTATTGAAATACTTTCCTAAAACAATTATCAATTTTTTTTCAGAGCCGTATGACCTCCGCGCAACTCCGACTTTTCACCAGATCATAAGATGGGCGAAGCTTAAGATCTTATTCAAGTTTATCTTAAGCTCAAATTATTATATTATTATGTGAGATTTCGAAAAAGAAATGGTTGAAAGTTTCTCCTATTATTCTGGAACAAAAAGAAACAAAACGATATTTGCTCGACATTACCCTGAAGTTAGTTTTTCGAGTTTTGGCAAATTTAATATGAATACGAATTGAAAATTAATCTCTCGAATTGCAAAATGTAAATTATATATTTTGGTCTAGTGGACTAGGAATACTTAAACAAATTCCCTGTGTAGTGTGGGTATTACAGATCATTGTGTATTGTACAATGCCTGATACATGCTGACCGGAAATCCTCCGTCAAAGTTTGTGCAAAAATGTCGCGAGCACAAGAAACTAAAGCAGTAAAATACGAATTAAGCTTTAAGATATTTAGTTTGTTTACGATGTTATTAAAAAAGCTGATCTAAATACATATTTATCATCTAAAGTTTTTTGTTTTGTTTTTGCAAATTTTCTCGGTTTAACGGTTCATATTGAATTAAAATGTCATTTTTGCTTTTAATATTTTGGCATTTTTTAATTGATGCACGTCATTTAATATTTTTATGTTTTTAAAAAACATAAAAATATTTTGTTTTCTTAAATTCCTTGGTTCTCACTGTATTGTAATCTTTTTGTTCTGCTTGAAATTCAGCCTATGTGTGAATATGATTATTTTCAGAAAAATATGGAAGAAATAAATACATATGTTATCCTGGATGAATGGAATAATGATTTAGGAATCAAATTATTTAAATATGATAACTGATTAGCATAATTTTTGTGGACAGAATTCTAAAAATTTCTTTTTTTCTATTCAGTTCTTTATTTTCAACCTAAAGCAAGCTTAATGAGGGAGCAATCCCAAATTTGTTCTACCTTCTTTTTTATTCTTGATCAATCCCAAACGTATCCTAGTTAACCTGTTAATCATTCCCAAACTTATCCCAGCTTATCTTTGGTTCTTGATAAATCTCAAACATATCCTAGCTAACCTTTTGACCAATCCCAAACCTATCCTAGCTTATCTTCAGTTCTTGGTCAATCCCAAACGTATTCTATCTAACATTTTGATAAATCCCAAACCTATCCTAGCTTATCTTTGTTCTAGGTCAATCCCAAACGTATTCTATCTAACATTTTGATAAATCCTAAACCTATCCTAGCTTATCTTTAGTTATTGATCGATACCGAACCTATCCTACATTATTTTTGGATCTTGATCAATCTCAAACTTATCCTAGCTAGCCTTTTGGTCAATTCCAACCCTGTCCTAGCTTATTTACGGTTCTAAATCAATCCAAAACTTATCCTTGATTTGATTTGGTTCTTGATCAATCCAAAACCTATCCTAGCTTATTTCTTTTATTTTCATTGATTCAAAACCTATCCTAGCTTATTTCTTTTATTTTCATTGATTCAAAACCTATCCTAGCTTATTTCTTTTATTTTCATCGATTCAAAACCTATCCTAGCTTTTTTCTTTTTTTTCATCGATTCAAAACCTATCCTAGCTTATTTCTTTTTTTCATCATTTCAAAACCTATCCTAGCTTATTTTTTTTTTTTTTCATCAATTCAAAACCTATCCTAGCTTATTTCTTTTTTTTTCATCAATTCAAAACCTATCCTAGCTTATTTCTTTTATTTTCATCGATTCAAAACCTATCCTAGCTTATTTCTTTTATTTTCATCAATTCAAAACCTATCCTAGCTTATTTCTTGTTTTTCATCGATATCTAAACCATCCAAGCTTATGTTTGACACCAATCGATTCTAAAAATTAAATATTTGTGTGCAGGTTCAGGCCAGATATCTGTAATTGATCCCTCGGAGCATATTTATCTGGTGGATATTGCAGGGCCAGGGATTCATCAGATACAATCGTAAGTTGCAATATTTCTCATGAACCAGATTACAAACATCTTATTTTTAAAAAAATGTTTGGGATTTAACGCGATTGTTAAGTTTGATCAAATGCCTGATGACTCTGGGTACAAAAACCCTTTACAACTTTTTGGTTAAGAAATAATGGTTTTTCTACAAATTGAAACACAATTGATTAATCAATTTGTAGAGAAGAGGATAAAGATGAGTTCTACCTACTTAATTATTTCAATAATAAAATTGTAAGAAGTAAAACAAATGTATCTTTTGGCGAGAACGCAAGCTTTAAAAATTTTAATATCTATCAAATTTCAGATTAGATTCTAAACCTGTGCCTGAAATACTACTACCCGAAGATCAAGTTGTTACAAGGGAGGAATTGATTCAGTCGGTCAACCTGCCACAGTCTGCAGAGGATACCACAGACCCGGTCAACCTGTCTCCTCAACAACCTGAAGAACCAGCTGATATTGTACAGAATTGTGGATTTCTACGGAAACCTGCCAAACAACAAATTCATTACCTAGAGGATGCAGTTGAGTTCGCAAACAGAAAATCCAAGAAAAGAAATAACGATGTTACACCGCCCAAAGGTCAATTGACATATTTTTTAGCTTTCAGAATATCTGTTTAGTTATATTTTCAGCCCCTTTATTTAGTTTACAGGTGTGATGAGTGTGAGTATATTGGTCCAAGGAGTCTTCATGCTCAAAACCATAGTCAGCACAAGCCTAGAGGTAACAAATAACAGAGACAGAGTTTTCGAGATTAATTTTTCTATCTGCGAGATTAATTTTTCTATCTGCAAGATTGATAACTTTTTTTTCGCCAAAAAGGACAGAAAATTATTTAATTATTTTTCAAAATAATTTTTTACGATTCATTGAGATATTTTCTTTTATGATATTTTATAAATATTTATCCTGAGCTGAAAACTTTAGAATGGAATATCCTTAATCCCGATCTGTTAATTAATCTGGAGATTAATAACAAGTGGAGAACAAGACTTATTTAATCTGGAGATTAAGAAAAAGAGGAGATCAAGCATTAATCTCCATATCCACCATTCTAAAGTTTTCAGCTCTGAACTATTTGGACTTCTACTTGTTACGTGATGGATTTATTTTCATACCTCTGTGGTCAATGGTCAATGGTCATTTTCTCTACTTCATTTGTTGCGGGTTTTTCAGTGGTCATTTTATGCTTCAGTGGACTCTGGTCAAATATTGTTTTTGCATTGGTCATTTTCCATAATTCAGTTGATTATTTTTTGTACTTTAGAGGCTATTGGTCATTTTCCATAATTCAGTCGATTGTTTTTTGTACTTTAGAGGTCATTGGTCTTTTTCCGCAATTCAGAGAAGTAGCAATATTAATGATTTTAATGATTTTCACTTACTAACCCTAGCAACCAGGCTGATGAATGGAGCCTAAAGCTTACCCTAAAACTCATGATTTGATTTGATTTGACATAAAATAAGAATACTTATTTTGTTTAGGAACTAGGGGAACTAGAATTGACTGTGATAAATGTGATTATTTTGCCCTGCAGAATATAGATATGAAAAGACACAAGGCGTCAAAACATTCGGAAGGCACGGAAACTTTTCCTTGTGATAGTTGTGATTATGTAGCCCGTTATGCTTCTCTTTTAGCAGTACATATAAAGTAAGATCATTAAAAGTAGAACTTTCTTTAAGACATTCTAGGGAAAATATTCAAGTTTTTATGTTTTAGAGTAAAACATTTGAGAAAGCAGGCGTACTCCTGTGATGATTGTGATTTCTCCACAATGTATGCAAGTGCTTTCAAGAGACACAAGCAAATCCATACAGATGAACTTGGATGCTCAGAGTGTTCATACAAAACCAACAGACTGGATAATCTTAAAAATCATATAGCTTCAAAACATGAAAATATAAGGTTAATATGAAGAATAACTTGAAAATCTGAGGTTTTTGCTTAAATCTTGATCCATGATCGTCATTTATATCTATTTATAAAAAAAACTGGCTTAGGAACCGTATCCGGATCCGTTGGATCCGCAAGATTTTGGCTTCCTGTATCCGGATCCACAAAAATATGCGGATCCACGGATCCGAATCCAAGGGGTAAAATATAAACCAAAAACTGCAAGAAAACTTTTTTACTCCTAAAATCCAAATCTGAACTTAGGAAAAAGAGAGATTTTAAAAATTTCCTCATTTTTGAATGGTTCATCAAGTTTTAGGATAAAAATAAGCGAAAAAAATAAACAAAAAATTTGAAAATTATTTTTTGTCAAAAAAAAAATTCAGTAAATCTTAAAGAAATTACCTGAATCCGGATCCGCATCAAAAATAAATGGATCCTATGCACTGATTCAAACCTGACTGAAAAAGAGTTTAGCTGGCACTACACTAATCAGTCAATTTGATTGACAGGATTATGATATTATCACAGGATTCCCTGTTCCTACAACGGATGCACATTTACCGGGGCAAGCAAAAGTTCAGTCAACAACCATTTTAAAGCTACTCATCAAGGGATTAGGTATTTATAATCAATAAATCAGTTAGTTATTTATCTATCCATTAAACATCTATAAATCAAGTTCAATCAAGAAAAATTAGCCAAATCAACCAGATCTGAATCTTAACAGCATGCGACAAAGTTGGAATTTCATGGCTTAAATGCATAATCAGTGCAATAACTAAACCTTAAAATTAACAAAGCAAAAAAGATATGCCCCACGTTTCTTTGGTAGGACAAAATTACTGATAAATTATATAATTGGTTAATATTAAACATAATTGTTTTCTTTTAGATTTAGTTGCGATTTCTGTAGCTTTAGCTCCGCCAGAAAACAAAATCTGTTGGAGCATATTAAAGCTAAACATCATGAAGAAACACCAGACAAAGTCAGGTAGTTATTTGTAGATTCTGTTATTAGTTAAAGAAAGACCAGACAAAGCCAGGTTACTTATAGATTCTGTTACAAACTAAAGAAACACCAGACAAAGCCAAGTAGTTACTTGAAGATTCTGTTTTAAACTTAAGAAACATCAGACAAAGCCAGGTAGTAATTTGTAGAACCGATTTGTAGATTATGTTATTTACTAAAGAAAGACCAGTGTTGCGCAATTTTAGAGAATTGCTATCTATTCCCGATAATAAATAAATGACAAGGTTAAGTAACGTAAATCTTTATTAATAAATACAATCTTCTTAGAAAGGGTTCCGATCAGTTCACAGATTGATAACAGCACAGCGGTTTCAAAAACTAAATAAACATATTGTTAGTGTATGTAGCAAATTTGAGCAATAACTTTGCTTAATTAGCAATGTTGGCAGTTAAGCAATACATGCTTAACCCAACACAGGGTTAGACTCGTGTATTAGTAGTGATGGCTAACCTAAGATTAGACTTCGCTTCTTGTTTATCAATAAAAGCAATAAATGTGCTTTTTGCTTAGCTTCTCAGCAATTTAAGTGAAAAGTATCTCTTTAGGACTCTGTAGACTATTTATATTCAGTCTAAATAAATGTTAGGGAATTCAAATTCATGACAATCACCCTATTATCCCATGAACTATCAGTCATGGACTTAATTGCTATTAAATAGCAATAATTGTGTGTTATCCAATTACACACTAAATCAGCAATTAAACTTAGTTTATGGCAATAAGTTTGCTTTTACTGTATTGGAGCAATAATCTTGCCCAATAAAACTGGTTAATAGGAACTAGTCCGAACTGAGCAATTTAACTCTATTTTGCTTCTTTTAAAGCAATCAGTTGCATTAAATGCATTACTTGGCAGAGAATAAAAAGTTTATCCTTACTTGTTTCGCTGATCGGGGTTGAACAGAGCTAGGGTAGATCCAGCAGGGTCTTGAGCAATAAGTTTGCTTAAGGAGAGCAATAAGTTTGCTTAAGGATGCTGCTGAACCGATATAAACCACAATGCAAGTTCACGTGCACGCTCACGCTCACGCTCACGCTTGCTAAATTAAAAGTATATAAAGTGCAAGAACAAAAAGATAAAATATAACCCAATATGCACTGCTCAAATAAGAATTTAGTTTAATTAGAATATTGAAAAAAGTTAAATGAAATAAGAAAATCTTCCAAATTTAAAAGTTTTAGAACAGATCAAAAAACGACGCTTTTGGCATCAATGGGTTAATAACTATTTCACTGTTTAAAAAGATTTCACTTGTAAATAAAGCCGTAAATAGAGCCTTTAATATAAAATTCTACCTCAGATCCGCCGATTTCACAAACTAAATCCAACTAAAAAATGAAAGAATTCCAAATTATTAATTAAAATATTTTAACAATTTTAACCAATTTGACTTTATGTGGAAAAATTTGATCAATCGTTCTAACCTGGTAGTGAGACCAGATGACCAAGGATACTGCACAGAATTTAGTGCAAACTGGTTTAAAGTTGTAAACAAACAGTAAATAAACAAACAGAATATGTAAAAAATATTGAGAATATTATTATTCAGAACCAAATCACGAATTTAATCAAGCTATTTATGGGATTGCTCTAAATTTACAAAGTTCGCTAAGGGACTGTTCTTTGTCAAAAAAAAATTGTCGGTTATGGGATTGCTCTAAATTTACAAAGTTCGCTAAGGGACTGTTCTCAATTTACAAACCGCGTTCCAACAACATTTAACAAATTATTGAGAACCATTAAATAAATTACACAACAACCAGACAAAGTCAGGTAGTTACTTGTAGATTCTGGTTAAAGCTGAAAAACACCAGACTAAGCCAGGTAGTAATTTGTAGATTCTGGTTTGATTTGAAAAAAACACCAGTCAAAGCCAGGTAGCTAGAAGTTTGTACAAATTAATTAAAATTTTTCAATATTTTTCTGACTCTTAGAAACATTTATTTAAATATTTATAAATTTAGTTTCTAAAGTTGACTATCAATTCAATAGTAAACATATACGATCTAGAGATCTAATGTTGTATATTTTAGATTTGCTGCTCCGAAACCATTAAGTGCATTTCTTCTTTTTTCTAAAGAGGAGTCCCGTCATCTATCAAAAGTAAGCTTAGAATTATTCAAACAGTAAAAATCTTCGCTTTTTAAACATTTAATTTATGAGTTTTTTTACTAGGAGAAGCCGTGGTTAACAAAAGCAGAAAAAAGGAAAATTTTAAAGGTATTTTTTTAACATTTGGTTGTGACGAACAAAATCACGGTGGTAGTTTTTTTTTAATATTGTTTGAAATTATGAAAATCTTAGCAAGAAACTTTTTTTTCTGGGGGGGGGGGTTGAAATTACTCCAGTCTTTATTTGGTAGTCTTCGGTTATTGGAGTGTGACGTCCATAAAAGTCTGATTTGGTTTGTGAATTACTCTTTTAACTGCATACATTCTAGGAAAAGTATATAAGCCTGGCTGAGGTTGAAAGATCCCGATATAAAGAACTGTACCAGAACAGTCGTAAGAAGGTGAAAATGAACAATGAAGAAACTATCCCTCTACACCATCTCATATCTCAGGAGAGTTTAACAATAGGGAAGGAAGCGTATACATCATAAAGAAACAAAATTCTAACTAGTCAGGCCCAGAAATGGAACAGTTTTAGGCGCGCAGGGGTCAGAGAATTTAAAATGTGTTAAACTTCAAGAGTTCGATTTAAAAACTTGGACTTTTATTTGATACACTTAAATATTATAGTATAGAATTAATTGTTAAACAATGAGTTGATCAGGAGGAAGAAGAAAAAGAACTTGTTATTGAGATGAAGGAACCGGTTATAATCTGGGACAACAACACCCTGACTACGAACCTAAAGACATCCTCCTACCTGGTCCCCGACCAACCCAAGGAAACACAGTTTTCAAACCCTGATGATCTTCCTGATGCTACTAACTACGTGTATGCTGATGGAGGACTAGTTCGTGTTATTGAAGAGACTGGAGAAGATGAGGAGAACAAGAATACAGAGCAACAGAGCAGAGCAGATAAGCCAAGGATGTTTTCTTGTCAGGACTGTAATTACAGGTTCTTGGTTCATTTTCTATAATCTTGATTTTAAAAGTCTTAAAGTTTAAGTTTCTAGCCTTTTCAAGCATTTCGCGCCCCTTTTTAAACCAATAATTTTAGTATTTTAATGTTTGTTTATCTGCGAATGTTTTCTTAAACTGTTGAACCTACTGTTGATCTTTATAATCAAAACATTTTATTTGATTGGGAATTTTCAAAATTATAAAGAATGAATTTTTTTCGCCATCTAATCCAGTGTTTGATCAACAAACATTTCTGGACCGAGCGCTGAACCTAAGGTAATCTAGGGGGGGGGGGCGTGTGGTGCGGATAGGACGAATGTGAAAAGCTGACTAAACGTTAGTTCTCTCTGATATTAGTCCAATCAATAAAGCATTTTTATTTATGAAATATCGTTAAGGTTTGTTTTCGTAATTGTTAATTTACAAATTAAGCTGTTGCAACAATTAAAAATTTTGAAATCTTAAAAATGTTCCTTCATTAAAAAAAATACTGCGTTCATTTCAAAGTTTTCTTGTTTTAACTGTATTTTATGTTTACATAAAGACTTGCATAACTTGGGTATTAATATGCTTCTTAAATAAATAATTGTTATTTTTATTTATAAAATATTATTGTAGAGCCAAGCACGCTCATCACATCAAGTTACATCGTCAGTCAAAACATATTTCCGAGTGGATCCTTTGTCATCTTTGCCAGGAATACGGAGACAAATTTGAAACATTTTTTCCATTTACTTTCCTTGAAAATAGAAATAATCATCGTATTTTCGCTTCTCTATATCATTAGTGTTGCGGCCATAATTGTTGGTACTGGAGGGAGCATTAGGACAAAAGCTCTCACCTGCACATATTGTTAACATCCAAACGTTTAACTTTGTCAAAAAAAAATTGTCGGATTCATGTCGTTACTTAACAATCATAAACTACTCGGTTAGAGATATTGAACGAATTATAAAATTGCAAAATTGCTTAATTTATGTTGTCAAGAAAATGCTTTTGTTTAAAATTTACTGTTTTAACGTCAGATTTTGCCCATTTTTTGCTTAGTTTTTAAGTTGGATTATTCCTTAACATTTCTTGAATTTTTTGTAACATCTTTCTCTAATTTGACTTCTCTCTGTAGTACAAAGCCAAGAGAAAGGATTCCTTGAAACGGCATATACTGCTTGAACACGAGAATATCAGGTAATTCAACAAACATTATCTAATATTTATCCTCCATTACTCGAGAACTTGAAACAGCATATACTGCTTGAACACGAGAATGTCAGGTAATTCAACAAACATTATCTAATATTTATCCTCCATTACTCGAGAACTTGAAACAGCATATACTGCTTGAACACGAGAATGTCAGGTAATTCAACAAACATTATTTAATATTTATCCTCCATTACCCGAGAACTTGAAACAAGGGTAAAATGAATACAAACTAGATAAAAAGTATTTATGTTGTGAATAAAAGGTTAAAAGGAGAAGTTGCATCTAAGATATTTCTCAATATCTCAGCCAAAAATGGTGGTGGCCGGTGCTTATTTTGCATGTACACTAATTTGATGACCTAGGAACAGAAAGTAAGGGGGAAATGAAAATTAATTAAATAAATACAATTTTAAAACGTATCAGGGGCTTCCTTTAATATTTTCCACTTTTTTGCCTAAACAACGATTTAAGAGTAAAAAAAAAGCTCGGGTTGGGCAGAATCCTGAAGTAAATTGTTTTAAAAAAGCAAGGTAGATATTTCTTGCCTCTATGAATTTTATCTTTCTGGTTTGATTTTGTTTGTCCAGGTATGAATGTAATTACTGTGATCATAAGTCGACTGACCCGGCAAGTTTAAAGAAACATATTGGAAGTATGCACGAAGGTCAACTACATTCCTGCCCATATTGCCAGGTAGAAAAAAACTGATTTAATACGTCTTTTATGAACGCGGCATTTTTGTCAAATTTTTCTTCCTCTAGGATAGAAAACTGTAAATAAAATGCACTATTATTCGGACACTGATTTTAAAAGTTTTTCCTACATTTTCCTTGAAAAAAGATTCTGTTTCAAATTTGTCCGATTTTATATTTTCTCATTGTTTATCAATACTTTCGAAATTTAAGTTATCAAGAAAATGCTTTTGTTTCAAATGTCATGCTTCAAACTATTTTAGGCGAAGTTTAAGCATAAAAGTACAAGATTTCGACATATCAACGCAGAACATACACTTCCTAGGTAAACCAAGTGGATTTTAATTTTAGATTTTTAACTTATTTTATCGCATGTTCTATACTGGTTTCGAAATCAATGAGGAACAACGACGACTTTAAGACTATAAATATATTTTTGCATGGTACGCGGCATTGTGCTGTGTGCGCACATCCTTTTCCTGAACAAGTTGATTTTTAATCTTTAAGCAATATTTATTATATCATATCTGTTCGGTTCCATAGTAGTAAAGCTATCGTGTAGGAATTCCCATTATTACACGGTTCAGGAGGAACAATTTTAATATTGTTCGCTTCCTTGCGTTTAAGAATGCTTATTCTTACACTGTAGGTGTAGAATTTTCATTCTTTAACGCTCAGACCGTGTAAGAATGGAAATTATTACACGGTCTGAGCGTGAAAGAATGTATATTCTTACACGCTCCAAGCATTAAAGAATGGAAATTCTTACACTAGTTGAAGAATATTCATTCTTACACGCTCCTTGTACTGACAACATGCACAGGGCAAACTCACCTTTTTCTTTTACATTAATACATACAAACTTACCTTTTTTAACTTAAAAACAACATGCTCACTTACCTTTTTCTTTTATATCGAAACATGCAAACTTACCCTTTTTACTTTATTAAAACATGCTCACTAACCTTTTCATGCTCACTTACCTTTTTGGTTTTTTGAAGTATTGATATACCTTAATTCAGAAATATCAATTTGAATCTCAACCCTAGTCCTGACAGAAGAGTGGAAATTAACATTTTCTGACCATTCGATCCCAAAAATATGGACGATGCTTTTAGCCTTCCATTAGACACTTCCATCAAACTGCCGAGTCTTAAAGCATACTGCCCGACTGCTTACTTTATTAATTTTTTTTCAGTTCATTTTCATTCAAACCAAGTTCGGTGAGATTTTGCAAATCTCTGCATACTTGTATAGTAGTCTGAGTCACCATATCTCACATAGTTCGAGATGAGGAAGTGAAACCACAATCAAAACCAAAAAAAAAGTATAAAAAACTTATCATTGAAATATTAGTGTCACATTTTTAATGGAGTCTTAGCACTCCATAGCAATGAAAACAAACCAGTAAATCTTGCTTCATTAATAAAAGACAAAGATTTTCATCAGTTCATGTCGAACTGATTCTTACTAGATAACCTGATTTTATCTCCTCTTTTTGGAAGATTTAGGATCTAATAATCAGAAAATGATTTCTTCTGTAAATGAAGACACGATATTGTTCAGTAGATTAAGACAACACAATACAATACCTTCCTTCCATCTAAAAAAAACTCCGGGCACATTTAACATGCTGTATCTCAATAACTTGAAAAACGAGCAAAATCGTTAGAAATTGGTAAACAAACAAACTAAACTAAATTAAGGAAACAATCACACCACATGCATTACTTTCAAATTAAGAACCAATTTTTACTTTTAAAATGTTTTTTTAACATTAGAAAAATAAAACAGTGTTAGTCAGAACAAGAGCATAAAACTTATTTGCAACCTTTCATAATGTTAACTGTTCCAACTTAAAATAGTCTGATTTAACCAGAATTATTTTTTAATATAATTTCTTGAGTATGTGCCCATGGAACCTCACAAATATGATATAATAATAATCTTATGAGGATAAAAATGTAATAATGGAATTCTTAAACTCGATGAAATAATCTTGATGCTTTCTTTAACTCAGGCCTGCGGCCTTCGTTAAAGAATGCATCAAGATTATTTTATCTCGTTTAAGAATTTCCATTATTACATTTTTTTCCTCATAAGATTATCATATTATGACATTTGATTGTTGAAATAATTACAAAATGCTAGACATAAATGTTCCCAATGTGAGTTTACCTGTACCCAGCGGGCTGGTCTCAAATCTCATGAGAAGAAGGAACATTTACAGGCGAATAGGTAACTTTCACAGGACACAAGGTGACATTCACAGGAGAATAGGTAACATTCACAGGAAATCACAGTCTTCGTTGATTATATAAATTCATTAAAGAGACTTGAGATTTAAATTTTGATTTATTTAAAGATGTCAAACTGCATGGATAGTGGATAAACATAAATATAGAAACAAAGAGAAGCTGTCAATTAACAGCTTTTCACTTGTAAATTGAAACCCCACGTTTCGCAGAGGAGCCTAACAGGCCTACACCTAATGATTTGGTTTGATTCGATTCGATTCGATTCGATTCGACTCGATTCGATTCGACTCGACTCGACTCGACTCGACTCGACTCGACTCGACTCGACTCGACTCGACTCGACTCGACTCGACTAGACTAGACTAGACTAGACTAGACTAGACTAGACTAGACTTGAACTCGTCATTTGAAAAAAGGTTGTTAGAAATCAAAGCTTATATAGAAAATCCGTCTTCATTGTATTGAAATAAACGCTCACCACTGTAGGTAACATTCACAGTAGAATAGGTAACATTCTCTTTAATATGGTTTATTCATTGCATCCTGTTATTTCAACTGGTTTCTTGTTTTTATTTTAGCAAGGACGATGTGTTGTACCTAAAGCCGGCCCTCCTTCTTTTTAAGAAAGGAAGATTTAATCTGATAATAGCTTTTTTTTCTTTAAAATTTAATCTTTCAAATTACAAAAACAGTAGTTTTTTGGTGATTATATGTAGACCTTTTTTATTATTAAATTAAATTATCTGAAATAATTTTAATTGAGTACAAGATCAGGCGATTATATGAATAGAATGAAGACGACTTTTTTGTCTAAGTTTTCATTGTTAACAAGCTTTTTTCGAATTTCATCTCTTGACTTCTATGTTTATGTGTATCCATGCTGTTTAACAGCTTAATAAAAATCAAAATTGAAATCGCAAGTCGTCTTCATTGTATTGATATATTCGCCTGCCGCTATAAATATTATATATAGAACTTATCTTAATACTTTCATAAAGATAAGTTATGTTTCTTTACAACTTTTCTAGAAATAAAGTTGTGAAGATTATATTGTAAATGATTGTTTGTTTAGTTCTATCTGCATTGAATCTAAAGATCTGTTTTTTTAGTTCTATCTGTGTTGAATCTAAAGATCTGTTTGTTTAGTTCTATCTGTGTTGAATCTAAAGATATGTTTATTTAGTTCTATCTGTGTTGAATCTAAAGATCTGTTTGTTTAGTTCTATCTGTGTTGAATCTAATGATCTACGGACTAAGAAGAAGAAGATAAACAACAGGCCAAAGCGACCTAGTACTAAGGTAGCGGCAATGTTTAAAGTCAGAGTCAAGATATTTTTCAACAAAAATTTTTAAAAATAGACATCTTCTACTTTTCTATTTTGTTTTAGTATCTGCTCTTCTGTTTTAGTATCTTCTCTCTGTTTTAGTATCTGCTATTCTGTTTTAGTATCTTCTCTTCTGTTTTAGTATATTCTCTTGTTTCAGTATCTCCTCTTATGTTCTAGTACTTTTTCCGTTTAGTATCTTCTTTTCTGATTTAGTATCTCTCTTCTGTTTAGTATCTTCTCTTCTTTTTTAATGTCTTCTCTTCTGTTATTTATCTTCTCTTCTGTTTTAGTAAATCTTCTCTTCTGTTTTAGTATCTTATCTTCTGTTTAGTATCTTCTTTTCTGTTTTAGTATCTTCTCTTCTGTTTAGTATTTTCTCTTCTGTTTAGTATCTTCTCTTCTGTTTTGTATCTCCTCTTATGTTTCAGTATCTTCTCTTCTGTTTAGTATCTTCTCTTCTATTTAGTATCTTCTCTTCTGTTTTAGTATCTTCTTTTCTGTTTTAGTATCTTCTCTTCTGTCGTGATGTGCGTCCTCAAGTGATCAAGGAGAACCCAACCTGGTCTCTTATTCAGATTGGAAAAGGTCAGATTTATTCCATTGTTTCTAATCTTGAGACAGGATTTGATAATTTGGGTTTAATTATCAAGTATTAAGAAATCATGCAGTTATGTAATCCTAAAATTTTCAATTTTATATTACGTAAACTAACCAACACAGCCGTTACTATTAGTGTACATACACTATAGTGTACAATGTTCACTTGATAAGATCATAAACTTTTAATGTGACATGTCGATTGTAGATTGATTAACGATTTAATAAATGGAATATAATAATTTAATCTAATCTCTAGAACTAGGAAGAAGATGGAGAGAACTTCCTAATGAAGTGGTGAAGGTAACTTTACAAATTGATGTTAAATTAAATTTTATTAAAAAAATTAAAAAGAATTAGATTGAA
Source organism: Eurytemora carolleeae (assembly GCF_000591075.1). Lineage (NCBI taxonomy): Eukaryota > Metazoa > Arthropoda > Copepoda > Calanoida > Temoridae > Eurytemora > Eurytemora carolleeae. Next base: position 236,658 of record NW_019396758.1, read on the forward strand.
AATATTGTCTTATACGACTTTTCTTCTGAAATTTCAAACTAGAAAAATTGAATGGCAGTTTTTATTTTCTTGAAGGGATTGACCGGCTATGTAAGGTAGTCGAACTGAGTATGCAGTGTTGTGGAAAACTTCTTTCGGATTCATTTGAGACATATTAAACTTTTCAAAGATCGGTAAATCCTGAGTTTGAGCGCAAATTCGATGTTCAAAACTCCTACTTTGGGGGTGGATACGTTTTCAGAATTAGTTTTTTATTATTGAATAACGACGACAAAAAATAAATTAAAAATCATACAGTAATCTAATTGGATGGTTAGGTTAGGTTAGGTTAGAATCAATTAGTTCGTTTTCATTGTAATATTGAATTTCTTATTTTCTCTGAATTTATTCGCAGAATTCTTGAAATTCTTCGAATCTCGTCTTTTTCAATAATATTCCAGAAAATCTTTGTGAATAATGAGAAACCAGAATATTGAGAAAATAGAAACTAATAATTGAACAAGATTACTTATTTTCGATGATAAGATTAATCTTTTTCTGAACCTGTTCCTAAGCAATTAATTAGTTTACTATAGAAATTTTTTACATATTATGTCGTCGTTATTTAATAATTTACTAAACCGTTAATTATTGACCTGTATACTGGTTTAGGCGTATGATGAGTCCTATGCTGAAAGCTTGCGAGAATATAGAGAATTGGGAGAACTTGCTAAGGTAGGATTGGTAAATATAAATACTCCCCCCCCCCTCTCTTTTTTTTTGAGGGGGGGGGGTCATGAATAAACTTTGATTAATTTTCATTATTATTATTTGTTTATAAAGAATATAAATTAAAGTTATAATTTAAAAGCTTTGTCTGGTCAAGGAAGAGTATATTATCCATGGTTTCTTGATAATTAATATTGTAGTTTCTCTACACAGGTGACATGCAAGTTTTTTGCTACAAAAGCAATGTAGCAAATTGTAGGAATTACACACTTTCCAAGCTGGAAAAACTGCAATATCTTCCACAACATTTATTGTGAATCTTTCGAATATTCAAATACAGGGTCATTTAAAATAACAACGACAGTTCATATAAAGAGATTGTTTTAGTTTTTAGAAGGTCGAGGATTTCTGTGTGTTGTCTATAGATACGTATCGGCGGCTAGAAGCGCTGACCCCTATTTTATCAAATGCCGGGTTGTCCCTTAAAGGGTACTGACCAGCTAGGCATGGTAGTTGAGATGAGAGTGTACTTAGAGACAAATTTTATTTACGATTCATTTGACACTAATAAGACGTGTTTTGGGTGTATAATTGCTCAGTAAGAATTATTAAATTATTCTTTAAAAAATATTCTCAAAATGGATCCTCCAGAGTCCAGAATGTACAATCTGGAGAATTTCATAGATCGATTTTTCCGCTCTTACTCAGAAATTCTACACCGTAAAAACGTCCTGTGGGTGTCTAATGAATCCTTGAAATACTGTACTTAGCTAAACTACCATGTCTAGTCTGTCACTTCCTTTTATAATAATAATAAAATATATATAATTTAGAAGAATGAAGAATCAGAAGACAAATTGAAACCTCCGATTAGTTCTTATTTTATATTCATGAAAGAGGTAAAAATATGGTCTACTTATTAGTTATTACTTTTGAAATTAGGAATAAAAATCCTTAAATGGGGGGAGGGGGTAACTCGATATCACGTTATTATTATCACGTTTATTAGTTTTATTTTCAAAATACATCGTGAGAAAAACTTAAAGGGAGTGGCCAGGCTATGTAAGGTAGTTGAACTGAGTATGCAGTGTTATGGAAAACTTCTTTCGGATTCATTTGAGACATATTAACGCTTTTTAAAGATCTGTGAATCCTGAGTTTGAGCGCAAATTCGACGTTCAAAATTTCTACTTTGGGGGTGGATACGTTTTCAGAATTAGTTTTTTTTGAAATTATTAAATAACGACGACATAAAAAGTAAAAAAGTTCTACAATAAACTACAGACGTCATGTATGGGAACATGTTGAGAAAATAAAAATTAATCTCATCATCGAAAATAAGTATCTTGTTCAATTATTAGTTTCTATTTTCTCATTATTCACAAAGATTTTCGAAGATTTTCTAGAATTACTGAAAAGACGACATTTGAAGAATTTAAAGAAATCTGCTAATAAATTCAAAGAAAATTAGAAATTTAATATATTAATGAAAACGAAATAATCGATTTTAGCATTGATTTATTGACAAACTTCTTTTGAGAAATATGTTCCTAACTATCTTATTAGATTACTATATAATTTTTACTTTATTTTTCCTTGTCGTTATTTAATAATTAAAAAAAAACTAATTCTGAAAACGTCAACACTGCATACTCAGTTCAACTACCTTACATAGACGGTCACTCCCTTTAACCTTTCACTTTCCATCACAATTTTCCGCTTTTTCTCTTTCATACTTTTTAGTCTGCAGATACGGTATAATTTAGTCTGCAGATAAGGTATAATTTAGTCTGCAGATACGGTATAATTTAGTCTGCAGATACGGTATAATTTAGTCTGCAGATACGGTATAATTTAGTCTGCAGTATAATTGAAAAAGTAAAATTAAACACTCTGAAAGTTTTAACATTGTTGAATAAGAGAACCAAACGCGATTAACTTTAACTGGACGAAAAACGAATGAATCTCCCTTTTGTGGCATTTGCAGCAGTTTTTGGGAGATTTTTTGGGGAAAAAACGGACTATTTGTAACAGATTTTATTGAATAAGATAATAATTAAGTTACTATTTTTGGCAAATTTTGTGTGTCTAATAGTTCTTATGTGGGTTGTTTGGGTGTAATTGGTGTATATTGTACAATGTTAAACCAGATGAATTCTAGATAAACCCCTTGCTGGTCTGCAGGTTTAATGTTGATAATGATAAAGTAGTAGTTCTTCCTAATCATGGGAGACAGCTAATACGAAATAATTTTATAGATTCTTCAAAGAGGATAATAGTATCTTTAAAGTATAGATCTAAATGGAGCAATGTTCTAATTAAAGGAAGCGCTCCATCCAGAGTTTTTCTTCTCCTACAGTTAAAAATGTATAAAACTTTAATAAAAAAAACTTTTTAACATCAGAACTTTAAGAACATTTGTGCACAATCTGATAAAAATGTGCAACACCATAACTTACAATCATACTTCAGAACTTATTAAAGTTTTTATTTTTGTATAGTCTAAAAACGTGTTCAATACCAATAGCAAAGAAAACTAAAATTTTCAAAAAAAAATCTTAAACCGCGTTTTTAACCTTATACTCTCATACTTGTAAACATGATTTTTTTTCTAAAAATATATTTGAGACTATCATAATCATACATGTATAATTTATTAAATTAACATTCTGTAACATTCTTTTCTGAATACAAAGGAAAAAGAATAATTTAACCTGTCTTTAACAAATAAATATTTAAATCTCAGATAATGATAACAATGATTTTTTAGGTTCGGAGTGAGGTTAGATTAGATAACCCTGGAATAGATATAAAACAGGAAACATTAGAGATTGGAAGACGGTAATATTTAATTTTACCTAACAAAAGTAATCTTTTCGTCTTCTTGTAAACTTTTTTAATTATTTAAGATGGCGTAATTTAAGCGAGAAGGCTAAAGAAAAATACAGGTACATTTTAAGATTAATCTTTTCGAAAGACTTTTTAAAAAAAAGTCTTAAAAATTATTTACATATTACTTAAACATTAGCTCGATTTGTATTTTACTAATGCAATTATCCATAACCTATTTTCTGTTTAACTGAAAAATGATAAATACCATGTTGCAGGCAAAAATTCAGATTATCTTGGAGACGGTTCAAGATCGCTCAGGTAAATATTTTGCTTAAAAATTGGAAATATTAATTTTGATTGGGAAAAAAATATTTTTTTTTTTTACAGCAAACTAGTTGATAAGCTGCTGCATTTTGTGATTAATTACTTGTCTAATAGTTAATTATTACTAATGCCTAATCAATTTATTGATTAATTGAAGGATTAATTTATTGGTTGATTGATTATTTGTATGGTTTATTTATATTTTTCATTTATTTCTTAATTGATTTAATGGTTTGATTGATTGATTGATAAGTTGTGTAATTGATTTAAAGAATTTCGTATTAAGGCCAACATAGAGCGGAGACTTGACGGCGTTGAAGAGCTTGATGAAGCAGCAATCCTTGCTGAGCAGGAACAGGAACCAGACCTAGAACTGGAACAGGAACCAGACCTAGAACAGGAACAGAATCCAGACCTAGAACAGGAACAACAATATGGAAATGAACCGGAATTTAAGTCTCGGATTGATCGGAAACAGGAAGAGAATGAAAAAGAACAGGAACTTGAAATCAGATTAGACGAGGGGCTGGAGTTAGAAGATAAACAGCGAATGGTAATTAGACTAGAAATGTTAGATTTCCTTTATTCGATGGTTTGAGAAAATGTCATTTTATTAAAATAAACGCAAGATTTACCTCGCAGTCTTGCATCATTTTCTTTTTTTTTACAATTTTATTATTTGAAACATATTTTTGAAAACACATTAATTGCCTAATTACCAGTTTAACCTGATATTTTATTAAATTTTGATTTCCCAAATAATTCCTATTTTATTTTCTTAGTTACCTCAATGTTGTGATGAATATGTTTTCTGTTGTAGAAAAGAATATAATTAATGATGTTCAAAATATTTGTACAAACGATGTTCTAGATTAAATTGTACATTAAGTCATTAAGTATTTTTTTTTAGGTTTTTGAAATAGAGGAGGAAAGTTCTACTTTGTTTTCTGAGAATTCTAGTCAAGAAGTTTTAAATTCAGAATTCAGCCACAGGTTTGACTCATTTTTTTAGTATTAGAATTTTTTTATAAAATCCGAATTGGTTAATAGGAAATATATTTCACCATCACCGAATTTTAAATATATTTCTTTGGTTGTTTCATCAGTCTTAAAGCATTAAACAATTTATTAAAATTCACGTTTTTGTTTCAACCCTGTTATCTTTATAATCTCTGGGAAAAATAGCAAAAATCGTAATTTAAAGCCACGCGCGGGAAAATTGGGAAAGTAACTATGAGTATCCTGGGCAACACTTGATTCTCTAGCGTCTATAATAAAGACTAACTTTGGCGCAAAATTTACAATTTTTATGTTTCAGTCATGTATTAGTGTACGAAGATGCGTTGGAAGAAGCATGTAAGAAGAAGAAAATAGTGGAGGAGAAGATGAAACTGGTAGAAGAGAAGATAAAAGAAGAAGTTTCTAGGATTGATAAGTCCGGGACCAGGTTGGCAGGCGCCAGGAAGATTATTGGAATGACAACTCTCTGAATAGTTCTTGTTAAAAGGACTTTATGCGTAATATCAAGTGACCTTCCAATTATAGAGTGGCATGTCCGATTTACAACAATACCTTTTAACTTTTGTTTGCAGGGTACCGTTGTTAATCAGCTAAGCCTATCTTTAAATGGAAGGTCAATTGAAATTACGCTCAGAGTCCCATTAAGTAAACCATGTCAAGTACTAGGTGTAAACTAAAAGCTTACAAAGTCTTCTGTTTACATTCCTCCCACGCTAATGTACTGCTGTACACCAATTGCAAAAACAAATTATCTTTATAATCTAGTTTTTATGTTGCTGTAATCTATTTTTATAATTATAATGTGTATATTAAAAATAAGCGTCAGTACTTTCTGTGATAGTTCCCTATAATAATCTATATCGTCAAATAAATTATATCTTAAGAAGGGGGTCCACACTCCACTTTTGTATTCCTGAGGTATATTCTTATGGATTTTAAAATACACCAAGCGTTGAATCATTAAATATGCTTTTTGAAAAAATTGGTAGTTTTGAACAATTCAAGGCAAGGCAATTATTATTTTTATTGTTATCATTACTATTACTATTACTATTACTATTACTATTACTATTACTATTACTATTACTATTACTATTACTATTACTATTACTATTACTATTACTATTACTATTACTATTACTATTAATACAAATACTATATTTATTATTGTTACTATTACTTGTATTACTATTTTAACTACTATTGCTATTGCTAACTTGATGGGGTAAAACAGAAATCTAAGGTTAAAATGTTAATGGTTTTCAATGAGGTGTAGCAAAGCTTTAAGACTTAGTAATTTAAACCTTAATGCGAAGGATCAGCTAAGTAATCAATTTTTAACTTTAAATTACAAATCCGTGGAAAGTATCGAATCAGCTTTGGACAGAAGTACTCTTTGTTTTTGTGGGTATCATTAGCCGTCTTTTCTAGTTTCATAGAAATAAAAAGTATCCTAACAATAATAAATAATTAGCAATATATATATATGTATATAATAAAAGAATATGTATTGCCCCTGTGTATAGAAAGTCTGAAGAAATAATGAAAACAAAGTATAAGTATGAATAATAATAGAATACATAATAACTATATTGTTAACGCCTAGGAATAATAATAGTAATTACAGTGGGGGAATCTATCTAGAATTTAGAACACAGAACTAAAATGAGAAAATTAACAATTTGAGGACAATAAAAGGAAGTGTTCACGAAAATAAATTGAAAATATTATCAATTCATGAGAGCAAATTTTCTCTAAATATTTCTTATGTTTCTGAAGAGAAGGGTTGATCTATAATATATGTTTTAAACTTGAATTTGGCAGCACAGACGAAACTAAGAATTTGTGTGCTTACAGCTTTTAAAAAATTAGTAAATATCCTTCAACTCTTAATAGACTGTTAAAAAATAGTAAAATGGCTTCATGCTATCAATTTTCAGAAAATAAAATCAGAATATCTTCCTCGGTTTAGATGACTTTGGTCCTGGACTGGAATTCCGTAGATTCCCCTTGAGAATAAAATCATCAATCAGTTGGTACAAAAGGTGCATTATCCATGAGTGTATGTATATATACACATTATAATCATAGATAGATAAATAGATGGAAAGATTAATAGATAGAGAAACAAATAGATGGATAGATAAAGATAGATGTTAAATAAATAGATATCTAGATAGACAGATAATTAGCTGGATAAATAGATAATAGATTTATGGATAGATATGTGTATACGTAAATAGACAGATAAATGGTAAATAGATAACATAAGTTGCGTTTATCTGTCCCACGTTCAATATAATTTTCAATATTTATTTTTAAAATTATGTTTGGAGGCTTCCGTGACTTAATTTGATAATAATTACCAGGATTTGAGCTTGGTGGGAGAGTAAAAGAGAAAATAATCAATCTTCAACAAGTTTTTAATCTTGTTTTCTTGGAATATTTTTTAAAGAAACCCAAATTGTGAACTCTGTAAGTTGGAAACATAAAGCACAAAATAGAGAGATCCCAAATATGCGAAAGATTATAAGTCACTTATTTGGCAGCAATCCAACTTCTGCTGAATATAAGCGATTTTCTGACACTTATTGACAGCTTTTCAACTTTTGCTGCCAAATAAGCGATTTTCTTACACTTATTTGACAGCTTTCCAACTTCTGCTGAATATAAGCGAATATCTGACACTTATTTGGCAGCCATCCAACTTCTGCTGAATATAAGCGATTTTCCGACACTTATTGACAGCTTTTCAACTTTTGCTGCCAAATAAGCGATTTTCTTACACTTATTTGACAGCTTTCCAACTTTTGCTCCCAAATAAGCGATTTTCTGACACTTATTTGGCAGCTATTCAACTTCTGCTGAATATAAGGGATTTTCTGACATTTATTTGACAGCTTTTCAACTTTTGCTGCCAAATAAGCGATTTTCTGACACTTATTTGGCAGCCATCCAACTTCTGTAGAATATAAGCGATTTTCTGACACTTATTTGGCAGCTATTCAACTTAACTGCTGAGTATAAGGGATTTTTTTACACTTATTTGACAGCTTACCAACTTTTGCTGCCAAATAAGCGATTATCTGACACTTATTTGGCAGCTATTCAACTTCTGCTGAATATAAGGGATTTTCTGACACTTATTTGACAGCTTTTTAACTTTTGCTGCCAAATAAGCGATTTTCTGACACTTATTTGACAGCTTTCCAACTTTTGCTGCCAAATAAGCGAATTTCTGACACTTATTTGACAGCTTTTCAACTTTTGCTGCCAAATAAGCGAATTTCTGACACTTATTTGACAGCTTTTCAACTTTTGCTGCCAAATAAGCGATTTTCTGACACTTACTTGGCAGCCATCCAACCTCTGCTGAATATAAGCGATTTTCTGACACTTATTTGGCAGCCATCCAACTTGTGCTGAATATAAGCGATTTTCTGACACTTATTTAAAAGCTTTTAAACTTTTGCTGCCACAGTTTTTACAGTTATTATATTAATTGTTGAAGGTATTGGTTAATTTTCATCTTTTATTTTGTTATGAAGAAAATCACGAAACCTCGATTTCTACTCTGTTTCCAGTTTTTATTACTTTAGCTATGCATGGGATTTTCAGTTTTGAAGAAGAAAAAACATACGGGGTNCCCCAAGATTGTCCAATGCCGCCTATATCCATGAAATCTTTATCAGCGCTTTTATCTGTTTCCAAAATGGGAAAAATGTTGGATATTGTTTAACTGGGAGTAAACCACAAACTTTTTGATTTTATAAGAGTAGTCAAAGATTTATAAAGTAATTGAATCTTTGCCACAAACTTAAATTAACCTGAGCCGGCGATTTAAAAAATTCAAGAAAATACGACTCGGGTCTAAGCTGTTGTTGAGCCTTATTTACGGCTCGGGTTTTCGGATTTAAGTTGCATCTATTTTTCAACAGAATTTAGTTCATAAAACCGGTTTAATGTTGTATTTGGCGGATTTTCATAGTTGGAATTGGTGCATTCCGGGTTTTGATGAGAATAAGACCCAACATTGAGCCTTATTATTCACTAAAACCAACCAAGGTCGGTTTTATTTTCATTGGGCCTCAAGTCGAGCCTAAGATCTCGCAGCTGTCAATCACGTGACACAAGCTGTTGTCAGAGTTGGGTCTAAGATTGGGTCTTGAAGCTGCGTTTAAGGAATTAAGACTCGAGCCGAAGCTTTTAAATCGCGGGCTCTGATGGTGTAATTAAACCTTTGATATTTCAAACATAAATAATTTGAAATATATAAGGTTTACACCATCAAGTTGCAAAAAGATATATGTATCAAACGATTTGAGTTTGTGGCAAAGAATCAGTTTATTTACAGATTATTAATCCCTTGTTATGGAATTCTTATTTTAAATATGAAATGGTTTTCAGGATAACAGGGAAAAAAATATAGATAATCCAGAAAAGTGTGTATTTTTTATATCTGCTTTTTATAAGGACGCACCAGGGAAGAGAAGTCTAGAGCCCCCTGCAGAGGCGTAGTCAGGGGGGGGGGGTAATGGGGGCTGAGTCCCCTCCCCCTGGACCAATTAAATCTATAAATTTCATGGGGGTTTCAGGCCCCAATGGATTCTGATCCCCCCCTGGAAAGAAAAAATTTAAAGAACCCGCTGGAAAAAATCCTTACTACGCCCCTGGCCCCCTGTGCGTGGTGCGTGGTTTATTATCAAAACAAATTCTTAAGATATGTATTATTTGAAAATGTAAAATAGTCACTAATCAGATTCATGATAATTTATCATATTTTGATCAAAGATACACATGAAGCTTAATTCACATGATTTCACAGTTTACATCATACATTATATACAGGGTTACTTTAATAACTATCAACATCTCTTAAAGACTATATTTTTATTATTTAATAGGGTTGTATATATTTGTATCTCGTTAAGACGATCTGAACATGTATATTTGTATTAGTATTTCAAAAATGCGTTAAAAATTTAGGAAGTTAGTGATGTATGTTCTTTTATTCTTTTTCATCTCTATATTAAAGATTGGACATTATGTTATTTTAAGCTCAAAAAAATCCCATAGCGGGTAAAAACTCAGAAGAGGTTTATATAAGATGTGGAATAACCTGCCTCTTGACTTAAAAAGAAGCAACTCTCTAAGTATATACAAAAATAGACTACTAAATTCTCTTTTTTAAAGCTACATTACAATGTGTTATAAACCGAATTGCTATTCATGTAAAACTAATTAGATATGTTTTTATATGCTTTGATATTTGTTGTGTACATGTCAGAAAATTACTTTAAACTCTAGTTATTCCAATTAATGTATAAACTATTTTGCATAAGACCCTGATCTCTAATCGTTCTCCTTAAATCTATTTAATTGAAATGTGTTGCTATCATTATTGAAATTATGTGAACAAAAATAATCAAAACAGCCAAGAACTATTTTCCACCTAATTGCTTTATACTTGTACTGTTAATAAAATCATCAATTTGTAATTGTAAACGATCTGAATACAGATACATATGTATTTTAGCAATAAACTTTATCTTATCTTATCTTATAGAGTTAGGGTTTGATTGTATTCTCCGGAAAGAGAAGAGATTATTTCCTTGTATCTACGCGGCACACAATGCGGGATGAAGAGTCTACGCAGAGAATTCTCTCCTCTGATTGGTTCCGTCATTCCTATTGTCACCTGGGATACAGTTTCTGATTGGTTGAAAGGGTTTATTGTTGATTTATGCCCCTCCCTCACCTTTGCCTACAACACCTTTACATCACAGCAATAAAAACTAAAACAAAGGATGAGAAGATATAAATCTATATAGTATAGCTCTTCGCTCATATATATATATTTGTTTGTTTATTTGTATATATACGTCGGTTATAGCTGGCAAAACGGCTGGACCAAATTGGCTGAACTTTGTTTAGGGAACCCAAAACAATTCGATTTTTGTTCTAAAATCGATTTCTAAAAATTTTAGCGTCAACGCCGGGCACTTCAGCTAGTCTTTTATAAAACAGATATATATATATATATATATATTCAGGGGGGGGGGGGTATCAAAACCCCCTTACTTCAATCTAGACTAAATAGAAAGGACAAATTTATGCGAAATTGTTGGTATTCATTATTAAGCTCGTTTAATATAGTTTCTTCAGTTTTAATTTAACGCCAAGATATGAGAAAATAATAAAGCTGCAAAACTCTTCTATTCTTTTAATAAAACTTTACTTTAACGTGAAATTTACTTTAGTTTGACGTGAAATCTTGAAAGTAACAATTTAAAATAAAATGGACACTACATAGTTTTAGTAGAAGTAAATATTTTCATTTATTGAGAGCTCCGATTAAAGGATTCATATCTTTCATTGGATCAAGAGGGTGTAGTGCAAGGAAAGTTAATTGCGGTCGTGTATACTCTGCGTACATATTGAAACCAGTTCTCTTTGAGCGGAATATTTCCCTCTTCCCGCAGTTTGATGGCTTTATCTTTGATATTGTATGCTTAAAAAATATTTAACCGCATCTTGTAGAAATTCAAACAAAAAATTGACAATTTCATCTTGTAGAAATACAAAAATGAAGCTGATGCTTTTATCTTGATTAAATACGGATACAGAATGAATGTATTTTAAGACTTTTTCATGTAGAACTATGATTACAAAACTTGACGACTTTTTCATGCAGAAATATTAATAAAAATCTTGACGACTTTATCTAGTAGAAATACAAAGATATGGAATTATAACTCTTTCATGATCATGTAGAAATATGATTAGAAATATCATGTAGAAATATGATTAGAAATATCATGTAGAAATATGATTAGAAATATCATGTAGAAATATGATTAGAAATATCATGCAGAAATATGATTAGAAATATCATGTAGGAATATGATTAGAAAATATCAGATTTGACAAATTTTTCTATTATAAATACAAATAGAAATTTGTTGAAGGCTTTTTATCTATGAGGAAATACGAATACAAAATTTGAAAATTTGTGAAGAGAATTAAAAACAAAAACATAATTTGACAAATTCATTTTGTAAAAAATCAAATATAACATTTTATAACTTTATCATGTAGATACACGAATACAAAATTTGGTACAGAAATTCGAATTAAACATGGGAATCAAACGACAACTTATACATCGTCATCTATTTACGCGGAATTAATTCGTAAATCTGATTATATAAAGCCATACTCGGTACACTAAACAGTTAACAGTAACAGCATAGTCCCATAATTACGGGATTTACAATTCAATCAATTTAATTTGATCAAATTTAACAAAAAGAATCAAAATAAAAAATACATACAATATACATAAAGAATACAGGTTTTTGTCAGTTCCAATGTTTGTATGTTTACTGTAGTAAGTGTAATATATTGGTTCCGATATGCATAATTCTGGCTCATTGGGTTTATTCTTTTCAATCATTCTTTACCTATCTATTCTTTCAACCATCCATTCATCCATTCATCTATTCTTCCAACCCTTAATTCATTCATCTATATATTCTTCCATTCATTCATTCATTTATTTATTCATTATTTCATTCATTCATCCTTTCATTTATTTATCTATTCTTCCATTCATTCATTCATTCATTCATTCATCCTTTCATCTATTTATTCTTCCATTCATCCTTTTATCAATCCTATTAACCTATCCTTTCATCTGTCTACCATTTTTATCTATTCTTGCATCGATTCATCCATCTATTTTTCTATCAATTCTGTATCTACTCTTTTAAATACTTATTCTTTCCCTTTTTTGATTATATTTATAATCTTTAATTTATTTCTTTTTGTTCCTTCTTTCATTTATTTCTTTTGTTCCTTCTTTCACTTATTTCTTTTTGTTCCTTCGTTCATTTATTTCTTTTTGTTCCTTCGTTCATTTATTTCTTTTTGTTCCTTCGTTCATTTATTTCTTTTTGTTCCTTCTTTCATTTTTTTCTTTTTGTTCCTTCTTTCAATTATTTCTGTTGGTCCTTCGTCCATATATTCTTTTTGTTCCTTTGTTCATTTCTTTCTTTTGTTCCTTCTTTCACTTATTTCTTTTTGTTCCTTCGTTTATTTATTTCTTTTTGTTTCTTCTTTCATTTATTTCTTTTTGTTCCTTCTTTTATTTATTTCTTTTTGTTCCTTCTTTCATTTATTTCTTTTTGTTCCTTCTTTCACTTAATTCTTTTGTTCCTTCGTTAATTTATTTCTTTTTGCTCCTTCTTTCATTTCATTATTGCACATCAGTCTTCCTTACATTCATCTATCTATCTGTCTATCATCTATTCATCCTTTTTACTACTCCTTTCGATAACTCAATTATTCCTTTAAATCCATTCTTTTGCGTAAACTTCCATTCATTCTTTCCCTTTCTTCCTAATTCAATTATTGTATTATTCTTATTTATTTTTATTCTCCCTGTTATTGACGTATTCAAATAATCCTACATAAAACATAAATCATGTTCTAGTTCCATTCAACCTTTTTAAATCCATGTATTTTACCCTTTTGTTGTATAACAATCAGAAGGCAGTCATGCATGATTAGAAACTAAGAATGAATTCAGAAAGATAATTTGAACAATATGCCTGGATTCATGCATTCAAGTCATATTTCAATAGAGAAGGGGTTTAATCGTGAACAATTGACAATTATTAAATATTAAATATAGTCTCCAGGCAGCATGGAAAGTCAAAATCAGATAAATAGTCTAAACATTTAGTTTCAACATTAGAAAATGCATTATGTAATATTGCAAGCTATGAAAAATGAATAAATAAATAATTGAATGTAAGGAAGGATGAGTAGATGAATGAATAGATTAATTTAAGGAAGGATGAGTAGATGAATGAGTTGATGAATGGTAGGAAAGACGAGTAGTTAAATGAGTAGTTAAATGGAAGGAAGGATGAGTAGATGAATGAATTGATGAATGGAAGGAAGGATGAGTAGATGAATGGATAAATAAATGTATAAATAAATAGATAAATAAATAAATGAATAAATGAATAGATGAAAAGGATGAATAGATGACAAGGATGAGTAGATGAATGGATGGAGGAAGGGTGAAAGAATATATAAATGTGTAAATAATGAATTGGTCGATGATTAGGTTTTTTGGCATCAGAAGATAATACGCTGATGGATTAGGTGGTGAGAACTGTTTTATCTGACACGTGTTCTTTGCTCTTGTATTCTCATTCATTCATTCTTTCACGTGTTTCTTTTTTCTATATTAGGAGGTTTTAAGAATTCTTTTTGATGTTTTTAACCTTTTGGTTGTCTTTTTAGTTGGGTTTTAAATCAGTGGTTAGCATTTGTTGTCATTCCTTATTTTTTGACTAATCATTTTGCACAAACAATAATTTGATCATTCCTATCTTTACAACTCAAAGGAAGTGTTCGCAAAAAATGAAAGGGGGTATAGGCTTACGGCGAAAAACGTCGTTTTAAGTGCATTGTATTTAAAATCTAAAAATCTTCCGGAAAAGTTAAACAATTTTGAAATGACAACTGTTTCATAAGAAAAAAATAATAGAAATATGACATGATTATTTTGGAAATGTTCAAATTTAAGCGACAGAATTGTTGTCAAAAATTAAAATCGGTTTTTAGTTTTGACTGGGAAACATCAACGCAAGCTAAAAAAATTTATTTTCATAAAAATTTAACAAAGATTTATGTAATCTTAAAGGGACTGTAAAGGAAAAATGAAAGGGGGTACGTATAAGCTGAAACCTAATCACTTTAGCTCTTGATCGCGACCCATGAAAGTTTTATCTGATGTTCCTGTCTCGAGAAATTGATATAAAACTGTGTTAAAATTTTACGAAAGTTCATATATGTAAAATTTAGAAAATCTTAAACTTAAATCACGTGACCAGAACTATCAACAATGGCAGAGCCGTATACTGGTCACGTGTCTCCACCTGTATCACGTGATCACTTTACTGCACTGCCATTGGTGGAATTTATGGTCAAGTAATACGGACGTATAAATAATATTTTGAATTAAATCTATAAAAAATAGAAATAACAAATATAAATTTAGAATTGGAGTAAACCTAAGTTACAATTAGCTTTCTCTGGGATATCATCGTTTTCAGATTTGTTGCATATTTGCTGAATTTGATCTTTTTAAACCCACTACTTTTATACCAAATTGTATATATATTAATTTTCGTATAAATTTGACAAAGTTGTAAATCAGTTTCTCGAGATAGGAACATCAGATATAACTTTCATGGGTCGCTATCGAGAGCTAAAGTGATAAGCTTTCAGCCTATACCCCTTTACAGTCCCTTTAATCTCATTTGATTGTGAAGTAAATATAAGATGTTTTCAGTATTCTATGAAGAAAGATAGAGAGCGGAATAAATTGTTAAATAAATTGGTATATATTATATGTTGAAATATATCTGAAATATATTGAAATTAAAAGATAAACGCCAAAAACTTGCATTATACACTGTGAAAACTAAGTTTATTTCCTTAACCATTTAGAAGTTTAAATGTTTTATCTTAAAACAGAATGGAGTTTATTTTCTTTTATTTTCTAATTCTTGTATTTTGTTCGTGAAATGTTTTACGGCGTTTTATTTCCCTATTGAGAAGTCAGTATAAGAAAAATCCCTTAAACAATGAACGGTGAAATGGTGACATTAGTTTCATATCAGTAGCCATGGGCCCTCCTTATCCCTAACCCTTACTTCCCCCCATCCCACTTCCCCTTCCCATATTTCCCCATCTTTCTTGTTTTGAAACTACTGTATCCCTGAGTTGCAACCCCCCCCCCCATCTCATAATTTTAACCCTTTTCGCAACCCATTTTTCTCTTTCGGATTAATGTTATAGAAGAATTTAAGCACCCCCCCCCCCCTTATCAAAAGTTTTTTTTTTCTTTTTTCTTTTCCTTTTTACTTTTGTATTTCTTTTCCTCCTTTTTCTTTTACCTTTGTACTACTTTTCCTCCTTTTCTCTTTTCTCTTTTTATTCCTTTTCCTCCTTTTCTCTTTTCTCTTTTTATTCCTTTCCCTCATTTTCCTTTTTACCTTTGTATTCCTTTCCTTCCTTTTCCACTTTACCATTTTCCTTTTCCTTCTTTTCCTTTTTACCTTTGTATTTCTTTTCCTCTTTTTTTCTTTTACCTTTATATTCCTTTTCCTTCTTTTCTCTATTACCTTTATATTCTTTTTTCTTCTTTTCCTTTCTACCTTTGTATTTCTTTTCCTCCTTTTTTCTTTAACCTTTATATTCCTTTTGCTTCTTTCCTCTTTAACCTTTGTTCTACTTTTCCTCTCTTTACTCTTTTACCTTTGTTCTCCTTTTCCTCTCTTTCCTCCTTTTCTCTTTTACCTTTGTATTCATTTTCCTTCTTTTCTCTTTTACCTTTGCATTCATTTCTCTCCTATTCCCTTTTACCTTAGTATTCCTTTCCCTCCTTTTCCTTTTTACCTTTGTATTCCTTTCCCTCCTTTTCCTTTTTACCTTTGTACTTCTTTCCCTCCTTTTCCTTTTTACCTTAGTATTCCTTTCCCTCCTTTTCCTTTTTACCTTTGTATTCCTTTCCCTCCTTTTCCTTTTTACCTTTGTATTCCTTTCCCTCCTTTTCCTTTTACCTTAGTATTCCTTTCCCTCCTTTTACTTTTACCTTAGTATTCCTTTCCCTCCTTTTCCTTTTACCTTAGTATTCCTTTCCCTCCTTTTCCTTTTACCTTAGTATTCCTTTCCCTACTTTTCCTTCTTCTTCTTCAATTTCCTTTATTTAACTTCCTTCTTTTTTCTTTTCATTGTACGCTCACCTAATAATTTATAAGTTTCTCTCCTTTTTTCATTCTAGTTTTACTATACTTCTCATTTTTAACCTTTCTTGTATCATAGATAGATAGATAGATAGATAGATAGATAGATAGATAGATAGATAGATAGATAGATAGATAGATAGATAGATAGCTTCTGGAAGAAATTTGTGACTATTTTGTCTATCCATAATGTATATAGTCTTTGTGGTCCTTCTGTAGTCCCTCTGCCCGTTTGCCAGTAAGCTAGAGAGGGCCTTATCCCTGTGGTCTGTATATTATCTTATAGCCTGCAAAGTCCGATATATAATCCATATTATTTCTTGATATTCTTCTACATCTATTTGCAGCCTCCGTAACCATATATGTTTTGTAATAACTTTAAAGCAGCTGTACAGTACACATACAGATTGTATAAGGCAAAGCGGGACGGTACACCAAATGAATCAGTCCCGTCTAGGTAGATTCTCGTAATATATACAGGTTTTTTCTTAGAGGATAAATTAAGTCTTACTAACTTTCTTCACGTCGGAAAAGAGAAAATAGTAAGAAATTCTATTAGAAGATGCGCAAAGCGTCAAAGAAAAAATTGATAAAACATGGTCCGCAATTATGTACATGATAGAGTCGAGTGTGTGAGGAAATGTTTAATTAGTCAAAATGGGATTACAGCTTTTTAGGAAAAAGATCGAACTGTCAAACCCGCATGATATGGACTAAAATTAAAAAGATGCACATACAAAAACTATCGAAAAGTTTTATCTATTATTTATTTACAAGATTAGAATCTATTCATGTACAAAAATCATGAAATCACAATTTTATATATGTATACATAAATAACAATTTATATATATATATGCATACATATCACTAGTTGAAGTGCCCTACGTTGCCCGTGGAATAAAAAAAGACTTATGAAAAAATAATTTTAGACTTTTTTACCCTAATGGTACCCATGGTTTCCATAAAAAAATCAGCCAATTCGGTCCAGCCGTTTGGCCAGCAGCTAGCATATGTATACATACAAATATATAATTACTAGCCTTAGAGGGCGCTTCGCGCCCATCTTCTAAATTAATTGTGAACATGTTCTCTTTGTGTACATCGTAAAACAAAACAAAAATAATTCGCGGATTTTCACAACAAATTTCGCGGATTTTCAAAATTTTCAAAAATTTAATGAAGATCGAATTTTGATGGAGACAAATATTTGAAATTTTGATCATTCATAAACCTTCCCTGTGGTCACGTGATGTCCCACAAAAAATTTGGGCCCGATCGGTTCAGCCGTTTTGACGTTTATTGGATACAAACAGACAAACAAACAAACAAACAGACAGACAAGCCAAATTTATACATAGATGAGCGAAGAGCTTTATTATATATATATTGCTATATATTTCTATATTTTAAGCTGGCTCATGAAAACATTCAAATTTTAGACTGAATAAAAGCCTTTGATATATGAAAGGTATGAGATGCTAAGGGGGAACACAATATTCAAAACAATTTATTAAATCAACTTAAATGGAATTAATCTGAATTATTCTTTTCTGTAGAATTTCCACACTGCTTTAGATTTAACTTTGATTAAGTAAGATTAGTAAATAGGTCTTAAAGGGAATGTTCTTGAAAACTAATATGTGGCATAGAATAATCTACATTTTTCGCTCTCAATATATAGATAAATATGTTAACTATAGCTGGCTAAACGGCTGGACCAAATGTGCTGAACATTTTTGAGGAAACTCTGGGTCCAGGGTAACTTTGGTTAAAAAATAATTTTTTTTTTTCAAAATTCGAAATTGTTTTTAAATTCTACTGGCAATGCCGGCCACTTCGGTTAGTTAAAAATTCTTAACTTTGATAATTTATTTTTGGATAAGGGGTGTGGGCACAAGCTCACGCATTGAAATAAAAACGAAATATCAATAAATATATTTCCTATTTCTTATCAAAGTCTTTCTATTATTTTGTTCTGCTCAAGATCAAGTTGAAAGTCATATACCCCAACAAAGTGAACACTTATTTTACGCGGGGTTAGTTAAAAATAAAAACGAAGAAAAAAGTAAAAATCTGAAAAAAGAGGCACTAGAACAATGTCAAGACGTTCAATGCACCACCCATCTTCCCCTTTCATCACAACAACGGGACCTTCTAAAATAAATCAAAGCCCTTGCTCTTTCCTTTCCCCTCCCACTGTGATTTAAAGGTCTCGCGCTCTCAAGCTAAAATTGATGAGAATGACAATTACTTCTTGAAAACTAAAGCTAACAACAAGTGCTCTTTAGTGCTAAAAAGTACATGTTAAGGGGCTACAGAAAAGTATAAGTAAGTTGGGCGGTAAAATCAAAGTCTAAGGCGTTACGAGACTTCAAAGTCGACCCTGTTTAGAATATTGATGAGACTTTTTGATAAGGAGGCTGAATCTATGGGCTCCTTACACCTCCTTCCTCATCTTTGTTATCCTTCCCCCTTTCTACCCATCCCCCTTTCTGCCCATCAAGTCTTCTGCTTCCACCTCTCCCCCCCCCCTGCGTCTCCCTTGTATAGTATACTATTATTCAATTAGCCAATTACTACTTCAATCCACCCCCCTTTATCAGCCCCTCCCATGACCTTTATCCCCAGGTTTAAATTCCCCCTATCCTCCTTAGATATCCCCCAAGGACCTATGATAATCTAAGTCTCAATTAACCCATTATGGTTCTGTGTTTGATGTATTGTGTAGGAACTATTCCTTTATATATCTTTAAACAGAATATAATTTCCAGATTAGAATTCAGAATCCAGAGATAAAATAGGATATTACTTAAACAGATCTCCGTCCAGTATTTAGAATTTCTAAATTTTGCGTTTATTTTGTAAACATTTATGTATTTACTAGATTGTCCTTTATGTCGTGTTTGGATATTTGAATCGGTGATCTTGTATGTCGTGTTTGAATATATGTATCATGGTCTTGTATGTCGTGTTTGAATATATGTATCGGTGGTCTTGTATGTCGTGTTTGAATATTTGAATCGATAATCTACGGTGATATGCGGTAATATCAATATAATTAAGACGAATTTCGATTTCAACTTTTATATATATCAAGCTTTTAGTCTAGTGTATCGTTTTTTTATATTTGATCCATGTTCTAGTGTATCGTGTTTTTATATTTGATCCATGTTCTAGTGTATCGTGTTTTTATTTGTGATCCATGTTCTAGTGTATCGTGTTTTAATATTTGTATCGGGATTTACGAGATCGTGTTTAAACTAGCTTCATTGTTGATGTTGACTACTCGGTGTCTCCTGAGATTTGCAATTAAACAACTCTTTACTGAAGCTTTTTATGGAGTTTTATCCATAAACTTTTCTAATTTTTCCTCGCAAACCTTTTATCCTAGACCAGGATCAAGGGAACACACTAATGGATTTTAAACAAAAAATTAAAACGATGAAAACTTTTGAGCTTTTAAACTTTTATTCATTGCATATCATTTCATAGAATATCAAATTTTCTTTTAGCATTTTTTAGAACTTAATTGTTAAGTTTTTACTAAACAAATCTATCCATTAATCTATCTATCTATCTATCTTCTCTATCTATCTGTCTATCTATCTATCTATCTATCTATCTATCTATCTATCTATCTCTCTCTCTCTATCTATCTATCTATCTATCTATCTATCTATCTATATATCTATATATCTATATATCTATCTATCTATCTATCTATCTATCTATCTATCTATATAATATATCTATCTATGTATCTATCTATATAACGTGCCTATATATCTATCTATCTATCTATCTATCTATATAATATATCTATCTATCTATCTATCTATATAATATATCTATCTATCTATCTATCTATATATGCATCTATATAACTATCTATCTATCTTGCTAACTACTTTGTGTGTTTCTCAATTTGAAATAAGTCAAAAGAATTATTCTGGGTCCCCAGTCAAAGAGATTCTGGGATGAAAACAAATGGAAATTTGGAATGTCTCGAAATCAAATCTATATTTCTAGAGATAAGGAGGGATAGGAGGGATAATCCAACATAGATTTCATTTCTTTAATTTACTTTCTTTCATTCTCCATCCTCTCTTTTCTCTCCTTTTCTCACAATCAACTATAGAATAATAGTTCTACTCAAATATTAAGATTTTTCCAAAAGATGGATTAGCATGAGTTTACTATGAGCTGGTGACCCTTCAAAGTTTGCCCGGTCTCTAAAATTCATGCAGTTTTATCTCATTTCTTTCTTTTAAACATTTTTTTTTCTTCTCAGTTCTCTTCTTTTTCATCTTCCTGACATGTTTTGTTACTCACTGCTCTTCTTTTTCATCTTCCTGACATGTTATGTTCATTCAGTTCTCTTCTTTTTCATCTTCCTGACATGTTTTGTTACTCACTACTCTTCTTGTTCATCTTCCCGACATGTTTTGTTACTCACTGCTCTTCTTTTTCATCTTCCTGACATGTTTTGTTACTCACTACTCTTCTTGTTCATCTTCCTGACATGTTTTATTACTCACTACTCTTCTTTTTCATCTTCCTGACATGTTTTGTTTCTTCAGTTCTCTTCTTTCTCATCTTCCTGACATGTTTTATTCATTCAGTTCTTTTCTTTTTCATCTTCCTGACATGTTTTATTCCTTCAGTTCTTTTCTTTTTCATCTTCTTGACATGTTTTGTTCATTCAGCTCTCTTCTTTTTCATCTTCCTGACATGTTTTATTACTCACTACTCTTCTTGTTCATCTTCCTGACATGTTTTGTTCATTCAGTTCTCTTCTTTCTCATCTTCCTGACATGTTTTATTACTCACTTCTTTCTTGTTCATCTTCCTGACATGTTTTGTTTCTTCAGTTCTCTTCTTTCTCATCTTCCTGACATGTTTCGTTCATTCAGTTCTCTTCTTTTTCATCTTCCTGGCATGTTTTGTTACTCACTGCTCTTCTTTTTCTTCTTCCTGAAATGTTTTGTTACTCACTGCTCTTCTTTTTCTTCTTCCTGACATGTTTTATTACTCACTACTCTTCTTGTTCATCTTCCTGACATGTTTTATTCCTTCAGTTCTTTTCTTTTTCATCTTCCTGACATATTTTATTACTCACTACTCTTCTTTTTCTACTTGATTTCTCCCAAAGTTTGTCCGTAAATTTGTGTGTTTGTAGTAAAATATATCTATTGGCAAACTTTTGATATTTAACAAATGATCTGGCGAGAAGTTAGACAGTCTGTTAGATAGTTGTGATGATAGATAGATAGATTTACGTCAGGATAGATAGATACACGAGAGAGACAAATGGGCGGAGAAGGGAGGGACAAAGAGAGCTTCTTGACCCAACATAATATATCCGGAAGATATATTGATAGATAGATAAATGCACTGTTAGATACTTTAATATTGATAGATAGATAAATATATTGTTAGATACTTTTATATTGATAGATAGATAAATATATTGTTAGATACTTTTATATTGATAGATAGATAAATATATTGTTAGATACTTTTATATTTGCATTCTCACTTTTTCATTTATTTGAATAGATGCATTGATACTGGTAACAAAGCTGTACATTTCTCTTTTGCTTTCTTAATTTGTTCAATTAATTTTAACATTCTGTGAACAAATGAAATTATTCTCCAATAAGATCTTTAAATCAAAGAATATCAAAATAAGAATCTTATCGTTAAAACAAATTTTTTGGACGAGTCCATTGGAATTCAGCCACTATTTCGAAAATTAATGGACACCATCTCTCATTTTTTTATCCAACCTATATTATATATATATATATGACATGTTCAGAATTTATTTTCTCTTTGTGACCTTTGGGAGTGGTGCGCCAAGGTCACAAAGTTGTGACCTTGCTACAAAGTTGCGTCCTAGCCAGGAAGTTGTGACCTCGCCAAGAAGTTGTGACCTTGCCAAGAAGTTATGACCTCGCCACGAAGTTGTGACCTTATCACGAAGTTTTGACCTCGCCACGAAGTTGTGACCTCACTACGAAGTTTAGGACCTCGCCACGAAGTTGTGACCTCGCCACGAAGTTGTGACCTTATCACGAATTTGTGACCTCGCTACGAAGTTGTGACCTCGCTACGAAGTTGTGACCTCGCCACGAAGTTGTGACCTCGCCACGAAGTTGTGACCTCACTAAAAAGTTGTGACCTCGCCACGAAGTTGTGACCTCGCCACTAAATTGTGACCTCGTCACGAAGTTGTGACCTCGCCACGAAGGTCACTTTATTCGAACAGTTTTTTATTAAGAGAGTATTAGTATTAAGCGCCAGTTAACAGAAGATAAACGGGGCTATATTTAATTGTAGAACATAACAGATGTGGAGGTTTAGAGGTAAAAAATTTAAAAAAAACTGTTCATTGAAAAATAAAAGATCCGTTTACTTCTATTTTTACAAATATATATTTATATATATATATTACTTCATTAAATGAAAAATACAGTATACTTTCCATGTTTGAGAAATGATTGGATTAGAAGTTACGCTGGTTAAACCATAATTCCCCAAAATTAATTAAATTTTTTGATAGATTTTTAACAAAGAACTATGTATTTTGTTGTGCTTGTGTGTAAAGTGTGTTTGTTTGTGAGTGAGGGTCAGTATGTGTGTGAAACAATTTGTATTGTGTGTAGCTAATTCAGCTGAATAGGATGAGTATTGTTATGTTAATATAAACCTACAGGGGTCAATACTAAACATTCAAACATTTATACAACAAACACATTATTCTTAAACAAAAATAAAGTAAATGAGTAAAAGCTGTATTTTTCTGTAAAGTTTGAGGAGAATGAAAAATGGTGATTACCCAGGGAATAGATTGTAAATATATACTACTATATTACTATACAGTATTCAATGGTCAATTTTAAAGAGAGAATACAGGAAATAATGGAATGGAAACATGAAAAAAATGTAAATAAATAGAAAAGAAAACATTCTATAAAAGAGAAACTATATTGAAAATAGAGAACGAATATAAAATATTATGTTGTAGTGGCCCAGGGGAGTCATAGTTACTCCCGCCGTTTACCCGCTCTTGGTTTTAAATCCTGATTTTTGCTATTTTTCACTTTAGAATTAGACCCACTCAACCTAGAATCTAGAAACAAAGCTAAAACATATCAGTAGTTCTCCCGAGTTCTCAAATTAAAATTTTCAGGCAAATCTTTTCAGGGGTTCATGGTTGAAGCTGAATCTGAAGGGCAACTACCCTTACTACCCCAACTACCCTCTGTTTTTAGAGAGCCCCACCCCCCCACCCTTGAAGCTGAATCTGTATGGGAACTTCCCTCACTACCCCAACGACCCCAACTACCTTCAGTTTTTAAAGAGACCCCATTCCCACTCTTACCATGGGTTTATTCTATGCGCATGGTATACAATATAGGTATCGATTCTCATTAAATCAATTGTTTTAAGCTTGTTTCTGGCATTCATAACACTCTCCGACCTTTACTATTCTCACCACTCACCTTCTGAAGGGTGCACATTTCGCAGTCAAAAATAAGGCATTTTATACGTTCATACATGAGTTATGATCGGACACCAAATTCCGGTTCTTTAACAAAAATTATCAGTTGATGATCAATGTTCATTGTTCATTCACTTTGTCATTTAATGATCAATTTTTTGCACTTTGGCATTTATGATCAGTTTATGACTATTGAACAATGAGTAAAAAGTACGCCTCTCCCCCCCCCCAAAAAAAAAGTGGTTTCTCAATTAAAATTGTCTAAGTCAACATGGATTTTGGCCTTGAAAAGTTAAATATTATTTTTAATTGCGTTTAAAAACTTTTGGTTTGACAGATTTACATACGCAGGGTCAAACACGCGACAAAGGGTCAAAATGAAAAAAAAATATTTTATGTATTATTTCAGGGTTAGGTTTGGTTGAGACAATTTCTGGGCCGAGCGCTGCGGCTAGGACAGGCTAGGGGGCAGAGCGCTGCGGCTACTAGTTCTAATGAACATAGAAATAGTTTGAAATTAACCAAAAAACAGTCTAAATGAAATTTTGCCCGTTTGTCGCACTTCTTGACCACTTCTTTACTCTTTGTCATTTTAACTTTTTGTCGTGTTTTTGACTGTTTGTCGTTTGACCCTAGGGAGTTTTAACTCTATAACGTTTGACCCTATGTCTGTGCAGTGCACTGAACACTGTACAGTTCTTAATAGGATAAAAAATAATTTTGGAACACCCTGTAGTGCTCACTTAAAGTGCACCTGATACATACACAGAATTCTACATTGAATAATATCTTTAAATTCTTACTTGTTGAAAATATTTGAAATTTCATGCCTTGAATAATATTCTAAATCCATTCCCCTGAAATATAAAAAAATGGGAACTAATTCAAACTCCAAACATTTATTTAACTGAGTAAAGGTTATGCTTTCATTTTTCTGAGTTGTGTTAAAGGTAGTTAAAGCAGCTGCTCTAATGATTTCACAACAGTTGCAGACGAAACAGATAACTTTATTCATGTCAACCGAGACGCTACAGATAAATACATGCCTGTCCCCTGGCATGAAACAGATAACTATATGCCTGTCCACCAACATAAAACAGATAACTTTAAGCCTGCCAACCGACATAAAACAGATATCTATATGCATGTCAACCGACATTAAACAGATATCTATATGCATGTCAACCGACATAAAACAGATAACTTTATGCCTGCCAACCAACATAAAACAGATATCTTTATGCCTACCAACTGACATAAAACAGTTATCTATATGCATGTCGACCGACATAAAACAGATATCTATATGCATGTCAACCGACATAAAACAGATATCTATATGCATGCCAACCGACATAAAACATATAACTTTATGCCTGCCAACCGACATAAAACAGATAACTTTATGCCTACCAACCGACATAAAACAGACATCTATATGCATGCCAACCGACATAAAACAGATATCTATATGCATGCCAACCGACATTAAACAGATATCTATATGCATGCCAACCGACATAAAACAGATAACTTTATGCCTGCNAACTGCTCGCTCCTACGCAGGGAACTTGCGCATGCGTAGTCGGACGGTAAACAGCTTCTCAAACTAGTTCTTCACAATACGTTCTGTACAGACCGTCAGGGGGAACTCAGAGAATCACAGGGGCATCACATAGACTTCATGAACGCAGCGTAGCTCGCGTAACAGATATCTATATGCATGTCAACCAACATAAAACAGATATCTATATGCATGTCAACCGACATTAAACAGATATCTATATGCATGTCAACAGACATTAAACAGATATCTATATGCATGTCAACCAACATAAAACATATAACTACGGCCCGTCCCCTGGCATGAAACAGATGCCCTTCACAGCACATGAAAAAGACATATTTAATGCCCGACAGACATACAGATAACCATATCACTGTGATTTAAAGGTCTCATGCTCTCAAGCAAAAATCGATGAGAATTTTTCCAATTACTTCTTTAAAACCAAAGCTGACAACAAGTGCTGTATAGTGCTAAAATGTACATGTAAAGGGCTACAGAAAAGCATACCTGAGTTATTGTGGTAAAATTAAAGGACAAGGCGTTGCCTCACTTCAAAGTCGACCCTGTCTTAAAAATTGATGAGACTTTTTATAAGCAGGCTAAATCTCTCTAGCTGTGATTGTAAACCGACATGAATTATATAACAATCGACCGACATGAAGCAGATAATTAAATGTCATGAAACAGAAAACAGTTTTAAGATAATATAAGAAACAGATAATAATTTGCCTTATATCAACAGACATATACGTTACATATACCGGAAGAGGTACAGTTTAAAAACGGTTGACAATTTCTAAGTGTATATCCCCTGCATCTGCAACTGTTCGTGTGGCGTATCCCTCTTATTTTCTTGATAAATCTCCGTAGACAAAGGGCCGAGGTATTATTAATCTCTCTATATATGACAGACAGAGATAAGAAATTCCGCAAAATATTATAAATAATTCCTCATTCACCATAGATATAGGAGTAGACACATTATATAATATACTGCAGAATAGGCAGGGTAAAGCAGGGAGGAGGGATAAGAGACGATGCAGAGAAAGAAGGAGAAAGGAGGAAAATAGAGGGAAAGTAGGGAAGAAGGAAAGGAGGGTAGTGATGAGGCAGAAGGTATGAAGGAAGGGGGAAGGGATAGGATGGGATGGAGGGCCGAGGTGTCGAAGTGTCAAAAGGTGGCCAAAACAAAAAGGAAAATTAAGTAAAATAACTAGGATAAAAGATAAAGAAGATTATGAAAACAGAGAGAAAAAGAGAAAAAATATGGTGGAGAAAAGTAGAAAAATACAGAACAAGAAATAAAGGGGGTTTCCAGAGGTTGTAGAGGATCAACATTGTCCTCTTCCAGATTTGAATCCAAACCAAATTATATCTGTAATTTACACATTCGATAATATAACTTTGTACTGTTAGAATTCAATATATATACAGTACGTTTTCTACTTTATATCAAATATAGAGTCCTAGAGATGATTCAGCAGTTTCCGCCATAGGAGTTAACTTGCCTGGTGAGCTTCTCAACAACCCTGAGCTTCCCTCTGTTGATTATCTCTCTGCATATACAGCAAATCTTGAAGAATATTCCAGTTTCTCCGTCCCACCACTCAGTTCCCCGTCCTGGTTCAGAAACAGAAAACAAGGTTCCTACAAGTTTATTGTTCTGTTCTCATGTGTTTGTTCGAGAAGATGCCATTAAGCCTCCCCTATCTCCGCTGTACAGAGGTCCTTACTTGATCCCAAGCCGTTTTCCACAATTTTTTCTCCTCCAGGCTGGCTCCAAGACCAACTCTGTATTCGTGGACTGACTGAAACCAGTCCTGTCAGAGTTTCCTGTGGTACCACAAGATCCACCTTGTTAAGGAAGACCATCAGCCCAAAACCTCCAGCACCAAGACCTCTTGCTCCGAAACCTCTGGGTCCGTCACTTAGATTGCACCTAGTTTTAAAGTATAGAGTATATTCCCAAACTAGTTCCACGTTCTCCTAACCGATTCTCCTCTTTGCCAACTCGCAGGAATCCAAGACGAACAGTTCGAGATAAACCTCATCCTCTACAACAAGATCGAGGCTGATGCTGAGGGGACCACTGTAGAGGATCAACATTGTTGCATTCTAGACTTAAATCCAACCCAAAGGAGTTAAGTCTTTGCCACAAACTCTGATTTTCTAATTCATATATCTTTGCAACGCAATGTCATCTACTTTAGGAATTTCAAACTATGAATTATGTTAGATCAAATAGTCTAAGTTTGAAATGTAGAAAGTTAAGCTTTTCAGGTTCCAAAGATAAAGTGGTTAGTGAATTTGAGCTTGTGGCAAAAACTCAAGGTTGTGGATTTGTATTTTAATAACAAAATTAAATACAATGAGTTTAATGTTTGCAAATGTGGTCTTAATCATATTGAAAACATATTCTCAATAAAAGTATAAAAATTACAAACAATGTCTCTATTTGATTCATTGCAAGTTTATATCTGGGAGGATATTGAATAAAGTATTCTCCTGCGAAATTGTATTTCTATATTTAAACAATACAAGTAAAACTAAGAGCATGTAAAAAAAAACATACTTGTTATCTTGGATTTCTGCAAACGCTGAATTATGAAATTGTGTTTGAAACTGAAGGCTCTCTGGACATCTGAATTACAATGTGTTATCTCTTGACAATCCTCCCCTAAAGATCTATACTCCTAGAATATATATGGACTCAACAATACAATAAAATAATCGTAAAATCAAGAAAAAGAGTAAATTTACAAACATCGATATGCAATATACAGACAATAAAGTGTTATGGTCTGAGCGGGGAAGAGAATGGGGGGGGGGGTGTAATAATAGTAAGAGCCATAAAAGTGTGGAATAAGAAGACGACATAAAGGCAATCTTCTGCGTATTTACTTTGTAATAACAATTTTCGAAAGTATCTTGAAAATAAACTTATTGAGTTAACACACAGACAACTGGTGTGTTTCAAGTTCAAAGGAATAATCTAATAATTACTTGAGTCTTGTCGTCTTACTAAAACTACACAGTTTTATGGGTTTCACAGTGAATATGGAAGAATATTTTATTAATTTTATTCTGGAGAATATTATTTTATTTTTGGCTATCTCTGTAGAATCTGTTTACATTGACATGTTTGTATTTATGTTTATGTGTATGCACTATGCACACTGCATACCAACTATATAAGATCATGTCAATTACGAATGCAAGTTTGACGGATCTGGGCGGGGCAATTATCCCAGGTATGCTTTGACCTGGAGGAAATTAACCAATGAAAGGTGAGCAGGAGATATTTTGACCAATCAGAAGCCAGCTCTTGTACCTTGTAGAGTTTAGGTATTATGTTCACACATTGATAACAGGGTTTATGCAACATATGGAATATTCAAGGGGTTGATAATACTAGGGG
>NW_019396758.1:265938-268344 GCF_000591075.1 Eurytemora carolleeae
TTTATGTTAAACATATTCTATTCACACTGAACTATAGATACATTTAATTTATGTTAAACATATTCTATTCACATTGAACTATAGATACATTTAGTTTTGTTTAAACATATTCTATTCACACTGAACTATAGATACATTTAGTTTTGTTGAAACATATTCTATTCACACTGAACTATAGATACATTTAGTTCATGTTAAACATATTCTATTCCCACTGAACTATAGATACATTTAGTTTATGTTAAACATATTCTATTCACACAGAACTATAGATACATTTAGTTTATGTTAATCATATTCTATTCACATTGAACTATAGATAGATTTAGTTTTGTTGAAACATATTCTATTCACACTGAACTATAGATACATTTAGTTTATGTTAAACATATTCTATTCACACTGAACTATAGATAGATTTAGTTTATGTTAATCATATTCTATTCACACTGAACTATAGATACATTTAGTTTATGTTAATCATATTCTATTCACATTGAACTATAGATAGATTTAGTTAATGTTAAACATATTCTATTCACATTGAACTATAGATACATTTAGTTTATGTTAAACACATTCTATTCACACTGAACTATAGATACATTTAGTTTTGGTTAAACACATTTTATTCACACTGAACTATAGATACATTTAGCTTATGTTAAATATCTTTATGGTTTCAGATATTCTGTTAATATTAGAATGAATTGTTTTTAAACCCTTTATTTAGACCAGATATAAATCTCCAAGATGTTAAATGAAAATTGGAGGTTGTACAGTGGTGAGCGATTATATCAATATAATGAAGGTGACTTTTGATTTCAATTTTGATTTAAATCAAGCTGATAAACAGCTTGGGTACACATGATCATAAAAGTCAGTAGATGTTGTCAATTAAAAAAGCTTCTCTTTGATTACTTGTTAACTTGTAAATCGAAAAAAAGCTTGTTAACAATCAAAACTTAAATAAAAAGTCGTCTTCATTGTATTGATTTTGCCTTCCACTGTATAAGATTGCAAAGATGTAGATTCCACTGTATAAGATTGCAAAGATGTAGATTCCACTGTATAAGAGTGCAAAGATGTAGATTCCACTGTATAAGAGTGCAAAGATGTAGATTCCCCTGTATAAGAGTGCAAAGATGTAGATTCCACTGTATAAGAGTGCAAAGATGTAGATTCCACTGTATAAGAGTGCAAAGATGTAGATTCCACTGTATAAGATTGCAAAGATGTAGATTCCACTGTATAAGAGTGCAAAGATGTAGATTCCACTGTATAAGAGTGCAAAGATGTAGATTCCACTGTATAAGAGTGCAAAGATGTAGATTCCACTGTATAAGATTGCAAAGGTGTATATCTATCTATCTATATATCTATCCATTTCTATATCTATCTATCTTTCTCTATATCTATCCACTTCTATCTATCTTTCTCTATTTCTATCTATCTCTATATCTATCTATCGCTATATCTATCTATCTCTAAATCTATCTATCTATCTATATATCTATCCATTTCTATATCTATCTATCTTTCTCTATATCTATCCACTTCTATCTATCTTTCTCTATTTCTATCTATCTCTATATCTATCTATCGCTATATCTATCTATCTCTAAATCTACTTACCTCTATATCTATCTATCTCTATATCTATCTATCTCTAAATCTATTTACCTCTATATCTATCTATCTCTATTTCTATCTATCTCTATATCTATCTATCGCTATATCTATCTATCTCTAAATCTACTTACCTCCATATCTATCTATCTCTATATCTATCTATCTCTAAATCTATTTACCTCTATATCTATTTATCTCTATATCTATCTATCTCTATATCTATCTATCTCTAAATCTATTTACCTCTATATCTATCTAACTCTATATCTATCTATCTCTAAATCTATTTACCTCTATATCTATCTAACTCTATATCTATCTATTTCTATATATATCTTTCTCTATATCTTTATCTTTTTTAAAGGATTGTTTTCCAAAATGAAAGTGAATGCATATTAAATAAGTGCCATAAAGAAAATGTGAACTTATTTTGGAGTACCAGAAACGATTCACAACAGTACCTTTTACATTTTTTCATGATGGACAAAATGTATTACTCATTGTTTTTATTTAGTAAGTTGGTTACAAATTCTTCTAATTTTCTTTCCCAACTACATGCTGTAGAAATCCGCACAAAAAATATTCATGGAAAATCCGCAAACGGTTGTTAATCCGTTCTTAATTAAAAGGTTAATCAGAATTACCTTGATAATCCCCTAATTTTCTTTCCCAACTACATGCTGTAGAAATCCGCACAAAAAATATTCATGGAAAATCCGCAAACGGTTGTTAATCCGTTCTTAATTAAAAGGTTAATCAGAATTACCTTGATAA
>NW_019396758.1:268591-270973 GCF_000591075.1 Eurytemora carolleeae
GGGGAGAATGAAGAGGGGAGGAAATAGCTGAGAGGGTTAACCGCAAACTTTTTCTTCTTCCTCTTTTTTATTTGTTAAAGAGGAGTAGGGGAAGGGGGGGGGGTTCCTTCCTATTTAGAAGGTCATTTCAAGAGTCATTCTAGGTGCTTAAAGGGACTGTATGCGAAGTTTCAAGGTGCTCACTATGTGTGCAAGGGCCAGGCCGATTCACAGTTCCCTACAACCTGGAAATCTTAGATCTATTTTACTGATCCAATTTGGGGGGGGCTGAGCCCTAATAACCCACCCCCCTTGTATATGAGCACCCCTGGATTCATTGTATTGTGTGATTACTGATTAGTCGTGTCTAAAACGTTATTTAATTTTAGTTTTGTGACTTTTCTATTTTTTCAGTTTTTTCTCTTTTTGTGCAGTGTAGGCTGGTCAGAGGTGGTGTGTGAGGGGTGCATGTGTTGTGTAGGCTGGTTAGAGGTGGTGTGTGAGGGGGTGTATGTGTTGTGTAGGCTGGTTAGAGGTGGTGTGTGAGGGTTTTATGTGCTATGTAGGCTGGTCAGAGGTGGTGTGTGAGGGGTGTATGTGTTGTGTAGGCTGGTCAGAGGTGGTGTGTGAGGGGGTGTATGTGTTGTGTAGGCTGGTTAGAGGTGGTGTGTGAGGGGGTGTATGTGTTGTGTAGGCTGGTCAGAGGTGGTGTGTGAGGGATGCATGTGTTGTGTAGGCTGGTTAGAGGTGGTGTGTGAGGGGTGTATGTGTTGTGTAGGCTGGTTAGAGGTGGTGTGTGAGGGGGTGTATGTGTTGTGTAGGCTGGTTAGAGGTGGTGTGTGAGGGGTGTATGTGTTGTGTAGGCTGGTCAGAGGTGGTGTGTGAGGGGGTGTATGTGTTGTAAGTCGGGGTGTGTGTGTGATGTCTGTGTGTGTGTGTGTGTGTGAGGGACGTGTGTGTGTGTGTGGTGACAGGGAGGTCTAGATACCGATTGAAAAATGGGATTTTAATGTATTAGAGAATTAGATTATTCTTATCTATTCTATATTCTATTCTATCTATCTATCTATCTATCTATCTGTATTTTATTCGAATCATTCTCTTTATTCCCAATATACTAAGAGACGCTACGGAGTTTAGCAAGAGAAAGGGAATGTCTCCAATTTTGAACAGACTTTCAAATTTCTCAGCGTAAAAGTGAAAATTATAAATCGTTATATGAACCCCATAATTGCAGTTTTGCTTAATCTATGTGTCATATTATTAAAAGCTTCAAAATTCTATTTTGTAGAAAAAACATACATTTTTGAAAATTTCACATCAATATTTTTTCTTTTTTATATGCAAAATAAAAACTGAACAAGTCACTTAATTAAATATAGAAATACATCTTTATATATCATGATAAATATAGTTGTTTAAATAGATGATTTTAACGTAGATGGCGACTTAAGCAATCGTACAACTGATAGAAGAAAATTTGGATAGCTAAATTGGTATATAAACAGATAAATATATATATAGATAGATAGATAGATAGATAGAAAGATAGATATATTATATATATATAGATATATAGATATATAGATAACCATAAAGATAGATAGATAGAAAGATAGATATATATATATAGATATATATAGATATTTAGATAGATAGATAAATATGTTGTTTTGATCTATATCTGTAGTATAGAGTAATGAATGTATAGAAAGGGTGTGTATAGTAACCCTACTCTCTCTACTGTATTCATCAATGTAATAATCATACATAACCAATACAACCAAAACATGATAACAAAAATCCATAATGATAATAATATCAAGTATATAGGAAATATAATAAAGCAGAAACAGTAAAAAAGCAAAGTGCATTTTGGTGCAAAGATGACAATGCTCGATTCACAACGGTACCCTTTGTCTTTGGCTGATTAAGTATGAACTGTATATCATCTTGATTTTATTTCAGTTGAGGTTTATATATACAAAGTAGCTTGGACATATAAGAATATGTAAACCTAGAAAACGACAATGTCTTCCACATTATTGGTCAGGAAAAGGTTTCAAGAGTACCGTTGTGAATCGGGCATTGTCATTTTTGTATGGAGGTCACTTAAAATTATGCTTGAAGGTCTCTTTAAGCTGTAAAATACATTGCTAGTATGTTCTGTTGTGATGATGCCGAAGGTTAAAAATGAAAGAAATTAGATCAGATTTTTCTTAACTTCCATTTTGAACAAATCTTCTCAAAAGAGAACACACAAAGCTACGTCTTGCGAACACACTGGGCACAATTCAAAATCTGTTAACAATGTATGAACACCCGAAATAGTATCCGAAATGTGAAACATTACTTAAAAAAAATATCTTTTAACAAGACAAAGCTGCGAATTTTAATTGAAAA
>NW_019396758.1:271507-277399 GCF_000591075.1 Eurytemora carolleeae
TTAGATAGTTAGATAGTTAGATAGTTAGATAGTTGGATAGTTAGATAGTTAGATAGTTAGATAGTTTGATAGTTTGATGGATAGTTAGATATTTAGATAGTTAGATAGTTAGATAGTTAGATAGTTAGATAGTTAGATAGTTAAATAGTTAGATAGTTAAATAGTTAGATAGTTAGATAGTTAGATAGTTAGATAGTTAGATAGTTAGATAGTTAGATAGTTAGATAGTTAGATAGTTAGATAGTTAGATAGATAGATAGATAGTTAGAGAGTAAGAAAGATAGATTGATATATCTATCTATTTATCTATCTATCTATCTAGCCTAGTTTACAAGGTGTTGAAGTATTTGTTATTGTCTTAGTATAACAGAGCACACATGTTGGACGTTGGTCTGATATATACAGATACACTGCAGTGTATCTAATAGTGCACAGGGGAGGAAGGAGGCAGGGGGGGGGGTGTTAAGTGACATCATTAGCACTATTGTATACATTTAGAATAATTTAAACTGGAAAATTTTACACAAACATCAAAATTAAAATTTTGGAACGAAAATGATCGGAGACTTCTTGGATAAATAAATGTTATATTTCGGACAAAATTTTGTGAAAGGAATTGCCACAAACTCAAATTTCCTAATCTCTATAGCTTTGCAACCTGATTGCGTACACCTTGGATATCTTAACTTAGATTATTTGATCTAACAGAATTCTTATAGTTTGAAATAGCTATGGTGTACAACATTGGGTTGCAAAGATATACGGATTAGAAAATAGTTTTAAAAAAACATAAAACTGCTGGTCCGTGGCATAGAACTCACAAATGATATAAATATTTTTATTGATATATTAATGAACATATAAAATGATTAAGTGAATATTTTAGATAAAGAAATAGATACATAAGGAAAAGTAATATCATAAAAAGATGAATAGCAAAATAATGGTGAATAGTACAGATAAATGAATAGGTAGATGAATAGATGAATAGAATAGATTAATGATGAATAGTATAGATAGATATATAGGTAGTTGAATAAATGAATAAGATATTTTAATAATGAATAGTACAGATAAATAAATAGGTAGATGAATAGATGAATAGGATAGATTAATAATGAATAGTATAGATGAAGGAAAAGGTAGATGAATAGATGAATAGGATAAATTAATAATGAATTGTATAATTACACGAATTATAGGTAAATGAATAGATTAATAGGATAGATTGATTTTGAATAGTATAATTACACGATTAGGTAAATGAATAGATGAATAGGATAGATTAATAATGAATAGCATAGTTAAATGAATAGGTAAATGAATAAATGAATCGGATAGAACAATATTGAATAATATAGATAAATGAATAATAAATAGCTACAAAAAATGAAAAAGTATAATTAAATGAAAAGTTTAATATATATATAAACATTTAATCAGTGTATCTCTTCATCAGAACATTGATTATTTTCATAATCTTTTCTTTTCAATATTTTATCAAAAGAAAATCCCATGCCCCTCTCCCCACCCTTACCTATTTTTGAATACTACATATGTATTCAGAATTAAGCAACATAAATTGAAGAAAAAAATGAAAAATTAAGTTTTTTTTTTATCGAGATCTTGGCAACAAAAAATCTTAATTATTTATTTGTATCTACATATCTATCTATAAAAAATATATACATATTTTCCTTGTCTGTCAGGGTTTATATATGGTTTATTTGTTTGGACCAAATAACGCCTAAATGGTCGAGCTCATTGGGATCATTTTTTTGTGAGGCTTGAAATATTTTTTATATTTACCACTACAGTCAGGAAAATTATAAAAACAATCTTTGGCGTTATTGCTATACACTGTACGTACACTGTACACTGTACACTGTAGATACATATACAGAGGGACCCATTTAAACAATCTGTATTTATTTGATGTTGTAGTAAAGTAATTAGTACAGTGGTTTTCAAATCAAGATGTAAAGATGTTTGTGTATACTGTACACTGTACACTGTACAATTGTACACTGTACATTGTACACTGTACACTGTACACTGTACACTGTACACTGTACACTGTACACTGTACACTGTACACTGTACACACCGGGGGGAGGGGGTCACTGTACTGGACTGAGAGGTCTCTTGAGAGTATGGAAACAATAGGGTTTATTCACATATGTACATATGAATTTATACAATACAAATGTATATGTATGTATATATTTCAGATTTTAAACTTCACATTTTATTAAAAAAGAAAAAAAATATGTATGTATGTATAGCTAGTTGAAGGGCCTGTGAAAAAAAATAATTGAAAAAAAAATTTGATTTTTGAAAAATAAAAAAATTTTTGATTTGTTTATCCAATGTTACTCACAGCGTACCTATGGGTTTCCTCAAAAAAAATTCAGCCCATTCGATAAAGCCGTTTGGCCGGCCAGAGGGAACGTATATACGAATGTGTAGAAAAATCGTGGAAACATGATATTCTGTAAAACTGCAGAACGTTGTACATTTTAATGAATTAATGTTGAAAACTTAGACATAATGACATTATTCATTGATTGTATCCGTGTGGATCGTGTCCTGGTTGAGTCATTGGTCAATTGATTGCTAGTGTCTTATTGATACTGATAGCTGGCTAGGCTTGTGTGTCATTGAAGCACTGAAACCCTATGTTGATATATAACCAGGTTGGATCGTCACTATCACTTGGGATCGATATATATAGCTTGTTGATAGCTACGCTTGTGTCCCTGTGTGGCATTTAGAGCCTGGGATTCAGTCCTGGTAGAACGCTGTATTATAGTAGCTGGATTTTGATGCTACGCTTGTGTCCCTGTGTGGCATTTAGAGCCTGGGATTCAGTCCTGGTAGAACGCTGTATTATAGTAGCTAGATTTTGATGCTACGCTTGTGTCCCTGTGTGGCATTAAGAGCCTGGGATTCAGTCCTGGTAGAACGCTGTATTATAGTAGCTGGATTTTGATGCTACGCTTGTGTCCCTTTGTGGCATTTAGAGCCTGGGATTCAGTCCTGGTTAAGTTTGATAACGAACGGATTGTACCTGGATAGATACGTTTTAGAACTTGTTATGTATTAGGTGTTTACTACAAATGTCTTGTTTTATTTAACAGATATCTATATATGCAAATAACTAGGCGTTTAGGGCACTTGTGAACATGTTCTTTTTGTTTACATTTTAAAACAAAGAAGAAAAAAAAATTATGCGGATTTAAAAAAAAAAAATTCGCGGATTTTCAAGAATTTAAATTTTTTTATAAAATAAAAACCTTTAAAACACATTTTTTTATATTTATCATTCATAAACCTTCCCTGTGGTTACGTGATGTCCCACAAAAAATTTGGGCCCGATCGGTTCAGCCGTTTTGACGTTTATTGGATACAAACAAACAGACAGACAAGCCAAATTTATATCTAAAAGTACCTGGCGTTGCCTGTGCACAAAAGACTTTAATTTGTTTAGCTGTAAGACTGTCCCAATTTTAAACAAAGATGCAGTTAAGGATGCTCCTGGACAATTTTTTATTAATTTATCCATGTTATAACTCACTTCTTTTTAGAACAAAGCATTGTACTGTAAACATCTAGAATATATAATAACTATTTTGTTCAAGGATGTAAGGCAAGGAAAGTCATTTCAGAAGTGTACACAACTTTAGTACTGCAGTGTACTGTCTCTGGGCGCTAATGTAAACACAAGACGGATGTCGAAGCCTGACATGGGATCCATCATTCCCATAAAAAAATCAATGAAATATTCTGGTCAATGGAAAATATTATGTGAATTATCAAAATTATCAAAATTTAATGCTTTTAACCTCCTCGGATACTAAACGAACACTGATGCATCTGTTATTGTTTACAAATTCCGCCCAGAGAGAACTGGTTTCAATATGTACGCAGAGTATACACAACCGCAATTGACTTTCCTTGCCTTACATTCTTGATTTTGTTATTCAAACACTACAGAACATTAAATAAATTGATGTTTATTCTACATCTTCTTTCTGTTGAATTCTGCTCCTGAAGCAAATTTGGCGAAATTGTCAAATTCTCTTTGAATGAAGTATGCATTCAATCTTGCTAATATGCAGATATCTATCTATCTATCTGATCATCTGTCTATCTATCTGTATATCTATCTATCATGAATTCTTTCCTCCTTTAATCTTATAAATATGGAATAAAACGTTAAGAATATTTCTATCTACCTCTCTCTGAATATCTATCTACCTATCTCTGAATATCTATCTACCTCTCTCTGAATATCTATCTACCTCTCTCTGAATATCTATCTACCTCTCTCTGAATATCTATCTACCTCTCTCTGAATATCTATCTACCTCTCTCTGAATATCTATCTACCTCTCTCTGAATATCTATCTACCTCTCTCTGAATATCTATCTACCTCTCTCTGAATATCTATCTACCTCTCTCTGAATATCTATCTACCTCTCTCTGAATATCTATCTACCTCTCTCTGAATATCTATCTACCTCTCTCTGAATATCTATCTACCTCTCTCTGAATATCTATCTACCTCTCTCTGAATATCTATCTACCTCTCTCTGAATATCTATCTACCTCTCTCTGAATATCTATCTACCTCTCTCTGAATATCTATCTACCTCTCTCTGAATATCTATCTACCTCTCTCTGAATATCTANATGTAGTGAAACATGAGCGAAAATTCGCCAAATAATCCGTATCATATTATGATCTCATTTCCGGCTCCTCAGAGGGATAAATTTTGGATGCTCCGTGGCCTTTTTTTTCGGCGTCCTAGCCAAAGTGCTCTATCACACAAATTTATGAGAGTTTTTCCAATTGCTCCATAAAAACTGAAGCTCTAAACAAGTGCTTTATAGGCCAAAAAAATATATGTCTACATGGTATAAGTAAGGCGTCCAAGGCGTCGTGACACTCTAAACTCGACCCAGTCTTAAACAAAATTGATTCAACTTTGCATAGCAGTCCGGGTTTTTGTGTAACTCCTCCAGCTAACTAAACAAAAAATGTTCTAGTGGAAAAGCTAAGTTTTAGAAAATATTTTTAAAAATTTTTTTTGTATTGGTTAAAGAGAGCGTTAGAGGATTAGTGATCGGTAGTAAGTATTTCTCACGGAGTTAAGATTTATAAATACAAATAGAAATAATAATAATAATTTGATAATCTGAGGGAAATAATAGAAATAATCTGAGAAGAAACCACTAAGCCGGAATTAGGATTGGCTGGAACTGAAGTATACATAATTATTATCATTTAAGATTAAACAGTCAGAGTAAACTATCTATCTATCTATCTATCTAACTATCTATCTATCTATCTATCTATCTATCTATCTAACTATCTATCTATCTATCTATCTCTCTATCTATCTATCTATCTATCTATCTATCTATCTATCTATCTAGCAAGGATAAATGATGAATAAATAAGTGAATAGTGAAAAGATGAATGACGAATAAATGAGTGAATATTGAAAGGATGAATGATGAATAGATAAGTGAATAGTAAAAAGATGAATGATGAATAATTGAGTGAATAGTGAAAGGATGAATGATGAATAGATAAGTGAATAGTGAAAAGATGAATGATGAATAAATGAGTGAATAGTAAAAGGATGAATGATGAATAAATGAGTAAATAGTGAAAAGATGAATAAAAAAAGGATGATTAAAATGAGGAGCAGGTATGTATCTAATTAAGTACTACTCCATGAATGAAGGACGCCTGAAATGTTGAATGTAAAATCTATGAATGAATTAATGAATATATGATTAGCGCCTCTATGCTACTCTCACCCTTTTACAAATTACATATACGTTCCATTCAACAATTGTTTTAAATCCCCACCCCCCCC
>NW_019396758.1:277744-278871 GCF_000591075.1 Eurytemora carolleeae
AGATAAATTGAAAAAATAAGAAAGGCGGAAAAGAACAAACCCAAGAAAACGGATGAGCTAAAAAGAGCATAAGGAGAGATTTCATATTAGAGTTAGATTTATGAATTTATGAAGATTTTTGGAATTAAAATAGAAATGGTCTGATTAACTAAAATATTGCTTTTGTAATATCATGATATGACAAAAGATTTTTAGTAGAAATATTTTGTCATTAACTTCATCAGATGAAGAACAATCATAAATATAATTATATAATTAGGGTTTTAGAAATATTGATTTTTATTTATAATAAAATTGTCGGTGTGCAGTGTTTGCTGAAATATATATCTATTTATACATTTTATTTTGACCATCTTTTTAACAAAATCAAGGACCTAAATTTGGGACTGCTAAAAAAATACAAGAACTCAGAAAAATCCTTTTGAGACAACATATATTTGGAATTAAAGTCCTGAATAAAAATCAGGTGTTGGTATAAATCTTTAAAAAATATTATAGAAAATACAAATAATTTAATACAAAAAATAATGAAACGTACTGTAGGTGTCGATAAAAACGTACAGTAAATGGAAGGTTATAACAATCTATGTAGTATGTACCTAGTCAAGGGTTGAGAAGGATATATTGTAAATGGAAGGTTATAACAATCTATGTAGTATGTACCTAGTCAAGGGTTGAGAAGGATATATTGTAAATGAGGCGGGATTTTTTTATGAAGAGATCCCGAGATAAATATAAAAATCCCGCTTCAACCCTTGCAAGCAATTGGTACATAAATTATTATAATTTAACAAATGAACACTTTTTAGTTTTTATATCTCACTGTAATCAAAATATTATGTTTAGAATAAAAAAAGAAAAACAATTTTCCTTCTCAAAACGATTAGCATATGTATAGAAACTTTAATAAATAATTTCCAGCCAGGACAATAAAGTGGTCAGCAGGAACAATAAAGTTGTCAGCCGGGACAATAAAGTTGTTAGCCGGGACAATAAAGTAGTCAGCCGGGAAAATAAAGTAGTCAGCCGGAACAATAAAGTAGTCAGCCAGGACAATAAAGTAGTCAGCCGGGACAATAAAGTGGTCAGCCGGGACAATAATGTAGTTCCAATTTATTGTACCGGCT
>NW_019396759.1:0-20013 GCF_000591075.1 Eurytemora carolleeae
CATTTAGTCTAGGATCTATTTGAAGCAATCATCTAATTATGTTGGTTTTTATTCCCCAAGTCCCTCTAATTAGACCAAATATTGAGAGAAGGATAAAAATGGAAAAAATTGACATTTCAAATTAATGTCAAAATATTGACATTATTGACGAGATGCCAGTATTTTTGAACGAGCAATTATTATATTTTATAATTGAATTTTTTCTTGCTCAAGACAATAAAAAGCTTTATGAAATTTTCACAACGTTTTTTTTAAACAATTCTGCAAGTTGACATTTTGTATATGTCGGAAATTTTTTTTCAAATATTGTATTTTTTTCAATTTTTAAAGCTTTGTTGGCGCCTTCCTGGGAAAGAGAAGGGAAGAGGAAAAAGGGGGCCTTGCGGCCATGTTTTTCAAATTTTGAATTGTTTTCATACATTTACGAGCTAAGAAAAAGAGTCTGGTGAACTTGAAGCTGTTCTAGGTTCTGTATTCTGTTGAACAAGGTAGATATGTAGCTATAACGCTCTTAAACTCGAAAGTTTTTCCTGTTAATAACTTTATAGAACATAATTTTATGCCGACAACGTACTGAGTTGGGACATATTTCCAATTAAGAATATGGTGACAATTGATAAAATTTAAATGATATTTTTCCTACTAATTCATTAAGTGGGTATATTCCTATAGAACGATTTTTGGACCCCCCCCAGGCCCCCCCCCCTCCTATCAATTTTGTACATGGATCTTACAGAAAGTGTCTTTAACTTAACCTGCCCGTGGCCGTAGCGCTCGGCCCCCTAGCCTGTCCTAGCCGCAGCGCTCGGCCTAGAAAGTGTCTGAACTAACCTAACCTGTGGCCGCAGCGCTCGGCCCCCTAGCCTATCCTAGCCGCAGCGCTCGACCCAGAAAGTGTCTTAAGGGACTGTTTTATCCCTTGCATATTTAAAGGGACTGTTTTATCCCTTGCTTATTTAAAGGGACTGTTTTATCCCTTGGTTATTTAAAGGGACTGTTTTATCCCTTGCTTATTTAAAGGGACTGTTTTATCCCTTGCTTATTTAAAGGGACTGTAAATAAATACAAATTTAATTCTATAGGCTGGTGAAAGACAAACTTTCAACGAACTTCAAAAGAGCAAAAACTGAGTAAAATTCATTTTGAAAATAATTGGTGGAATCATGCCGTGGTGCTTTCAAAACTTTGCAGACAGTCCTGTCCTACACCACTTCGACAAAGAGGCGTATACAGGGGGGGG
Source organism: Eurytemora carolleeae (assembly GCF_000591075.1). NCBI lineage: Eukaryota > Metazoa > Arthropoda > Copepoda > Calanoida > Temoridae > Eurytemora > Eurytemora carolleeae. The sequence continues at coordinate 1,241 of NW_019396759.1, forward strand.
GGGGCAGAGTTCCCACTGGATGAGAGCAGACTATGGTCACCAGGGGGTCATTCAGTCACCCCCTACCCCCAACCGCCCTAGATGCTCATGCATTTTAAAAAATAAATCGGCGACCGGTTTTTGCAACACTTATCCTAACATTTTGCAATAATCAGTGGACGATTTTAATGCGTCAGCCGTTGCAGCTTTTGAGGATTAAAATATTTTTAAATGGCGTCATAAGCGTGTAAATTTCAAATGATAATTTTGATCCATGTTTATTGGGACACACACAGTATTTGATCACCCTAAAGTAGGGTTTTGCCATCTGGAGTACACTGACCGAAGAAATAGTGGGGTTTAGTGGAGAGTGTAATGCAATTGTAAATCTGGAGTACACTGACCGAAAAAATAGTGGGGTTTAGTAGAGAGTGCAATGCATACTGTAAATCGTAGTGGGAACTGAAAGATTTAGGATTGGTTTAAAAAAAAACTTTGAATAAAACTAATGATTCACACTTCAGGTCTAATTAAATCCTTGATTTGTTTTGGTACCTTTTTTATAGCTCTATCTCTCTCTCTCTATATATATATACAATCATTAAACGATTATGTAGACTGTAGACTGTAGACTGTAGACTGTAGACTGTGACTGTAGACTGTAGACTGTAGACTGTAGACTGTAGACTGTAAACTGTAGAATGTAAACTGTAGACTGTAGTTTGTAGACTGTAGACTGTAGACTGTAGACTGTAGATTGTAGACTGTAGACTGTAGACTGTAGACTGTAGACTGTAGACTGTAGACTGTAGACTGTAGACTGTAGATTGTAGAATGTAGAACAAAATGCGATTACACTTTTGGTTAAATAAGTTTTATCTATAATTTATCAAATCTGCCAACTTTTTACTAATCTTGATCCGATTAAATGAAAGTTTTGTTTCTTCAAAAGTTCTCAGCTGACAGTACTGAACGTGTCCTGATAGTTATAAAGGAGAATTGAAAATTTGAATTTAATTTGAACCTATTATCAACCTCATTGAATTTAACTGTATACTCCTACAGCTAGGTTCTTCTTTAATTCATTCATTCTTTACGCTAGCTGGGGGGGGGGGGGGGGTGATTAGTTTTAGTTTCTTATCTTGGAAGAAACAGATTAATTGATGAATTAAAAAGAATGAGAAATTTTTAACATTTTTAATATTTGCACAACATTTTTAATTATGATGATAACCCACAAACATTGTTCTATGATAGGTTTAAACCATAGATATACAAGAATATATTCTTCTACCATAGATATACAAGCATATATTCTTGTATATCTATGGTTTAAACCTTATATTCTTGTATATCTATGGTTTAAACCTATAGCTATAGTGAAATAAATACGCTTGAAGTTGAAAAGTGATTAACTCTTGATAGTATAGATATAAAAATAGATAGATAGATAGCTGTTTGACAGATAGTGAGTTAGTAACAGAAAGACGGCGTGAGAGAATTGTTGATTGATCGATTGATATAAATCTAGATTTTGGTCAACAAACTTCAAAGCGGAATCAGCATTACAGGTTTTGAGAGGAAAAAGTATAACGAAAAAAATATCCTAAGAAAGTTTTTTTTTCATATCAGAAAAACTGTAGGTGCGCGCAGACTAGTTCCTTGCATGTAAACAAAATCATTCACCTCCATTTACTTACAAAAGCATGTATCTTTTCTTAAAACAAAAATTAATATTTCAAAGGTTTTAATTTTATTGCTTGAAATCATTTTAATTGTCCATTAACAAGTTTTTTGGAGTTTTTCTACATTTTTTAAATATCTGGTCATTTTGACTTCAAACCCCAAAACCAATTTCTACCTAATAAATTTCATTTAAAAGTGAAAATTAATCTCAATTTTTAACATTTGAATGGAACTAATAGGGTTGAACCCTTCCACATAATTTCTTTTAATTATGAGAATATTCCAGCTCACTCAACGGTAATTTTAAAGGTTTAAATAGAGTACTCTTACTTTTTATTAATGGTTAATCATCACTTTCTGCTACAGTCAATTTCTGTCTAAGTGAAGGTCAAAACTAATTCTTTCAATCCTTTAGAATTGACAGTGGTAGGTTTTCATGTGGTGACTGTTCAAACCTTTAGTACAGTTTTACAGCATTGCATTTTTATATCTGGAAGTCCAAAAGTTTAATCAATAAAGTTTAAACAATCTTTTTAAAGATTAAGTTATATTAACTGTATTATATTATCAACTAGCCCAGGAACCCAGCAATACATAGGGTACTCATAGTTACACACGCCGTTTACCCGCACCTGGTCTTTTTTTACCAGGAAACTGAATTTTCGCTTTTGAAAGTCGACTCACTTAACTTAGAATATTAAAACAAGACTAAAAACATTCCCGTGATTCGACCGAGTTCCCCAATCAAAATTTGAGGCAAATCGGTCAAGGGTTCCTTAGTTATGACCAGACTTACAAACAAAGAATACAACTTTATATAAATATATATATATATAGATGACGCAACAATAAGAAGAAACATGTACACCTAAAACACTTAATATCATATGACAATATTTTGTAAAAATGCTAGTTTAATACAAGTTCCATATATGTTCATTGTTTTGCAAAACCATCGCTCCAGGTCATCATGGAAATCTTCGGGATAAAATGTTTCATCTCGATCAAATCTTCTTCGAAGAAATTTGATCAAGTTGCAACGTGTTTCTGCAGACATCAATCAGATTCAGGTTTAACAACAGACAGCGGCATTTACTGTCTTTCGCGCCAAAACTTTTCAGATTACGCGGCAAATTTTCACGTCGTGCGCATCCCACCATGCTTACTAAGAATTGCATTTGTTAAACATGACACACGTTCAATTTTTTCTGAGAGGGAAGTGAGAAAAACTAAAAAAGTTTAACACAGCCCTGTCATTTCAAAGAATGATGTTAATAACTTTCTGTTTTGTTTTCAGGTACGTAGACACAACCGAAACAGTAAAGCCAAGAGCAGGACATAACAGGACATGACATGACATCATAAAGAGCAGGAAATGACAGGACATCATAAAGAGCAGGAAATTACAGGACATCATAAAGAGCAGGATATGGCAGGACATCATAAAGAGCAGGAAATGACAGGACATCATAAAGAGCAGGACATGACAGAACATCATAAAGAGCAGGAAATGACAGGACATCATAAAGAGCAGGATATGACAGGACATAATAAAGAGCAGGACATGACAGAACATCAAAAAAAGAAGCTGACCTAGGCAAAGAATAGCCACTATAAAGGACCGGATATAAAAAACAGGACATGATAGCCAATAACAGGACATGGTATTTCATTAAAGGACATCAAAGGTAAAACCAGGACTATTTTTAGACAAGACAGGACAAGATCAAATAAAAAACAGGACAGAATGAAAAAAATTAATTAATGCAAAAGACAGCTTAGCTCCACAATTAAAAAATCAAGACTATGACCCCCCTCCCCCCCCACTCCAAATCTTATCCAATATTCCCCCTGAAGACTGTGTAAGGGGAATCTTGAAATTCCCCCTCTAATCTCGACTCTGATTGGCTCCCAGCACCTCAGGATCAATATACTCTCTGTCTGCCAACTTTCTGAGCTTCTTGGCGCATGGTTAGAAACATTTTTATCCCTTGCTTAGTTAAAGGGACTGTTTTATCCCTTGCATATTTAAAGGGACTGTTTTATCCCTTGCTTATTTAAAGGGACTGTTTTATCCCTTGCTTATTTAAAGGGACTGTTTTATCCCTTGGTTATTTAAAGGGACTGTACACGTTTTTTAAAGTGACCCTTTATTTATAAACTGGAATGTCGGATTCACAACTGTACCCTTTAAACCTTTATCTGGGTAACATTATAAAGTGCTGTATTCTGACAGTTTCCTTCAATATCTCTACTACACAAATCCGCAAGTCACTTTTCAAAAAAAAAAAAAAAACTAGGATTTCTCACTCGTCCTTGCTTAGACAAATGTTAAAAATGTACCCTTTTGAATTGGATTTGTCATTTTCCATATTTATCGTCATTTGAAATTCCGTCAACAGTCTCTTTAACACAAACACGTTAAAAAGGGATTAATTTTCCATTTTGGTTTGAAACAGGAAAATAATGATTTATTAATAATACTTGATAAAAGTATCATTAATGCATAAATAAAAATAGTTTTTAATCAAAATGAGTTTTTAAACTGATATGTTTGTTGAAAACATGTTTTTGGCTATCAAAATAGTAAAGTTAAACTACTAGCAGATGGTTCAAAGAATTTTTAATCATGAACAATTAATGCACATCAGACATTTAACACCTTNAGATACATTTTATGGAAACTTGTATAAAGTTTATATATATTATATATAAATGCTAATTAATCGTATATAATATATTTTCTATTGGAACACTCTGACAGGAAGATAATTAACACATTTATTAAACATTTATTTTATTTATTTCATTAATTTTACGATTGAACCCAACTTTTATTTCTGTTGGCTAAAGGAATTGAGTCTTTGCCACAAACTCGGATTTTCTAACTTCTATATCTTTGCAACCAAATGTTGTAGACCTTTGATATTTCAAACTATTAGTTCTGCTAGAGCTTATAATCTAAGTCTGAAATATTTAAGATGTACACCATCAGGTTCGATAGATATTGGGATTGGAAAATTTGAGTTTGTTGCAAAGACTCAAATCCTTTGTTCTTTATTTTATGATCGCGGTGATTCAGAGAGGGAGGGGTGGCTGCTCCTATAGGGGTTTGGAGGGCTCTCAGGGTTTTGGAATTGCTCCCATGGGTTTGGAAGTTGCTCTCAGAGTTTTTGAATTGCTCCCTGGGTTTTAGAGTTGCTCCCAGGGTTTTGGAATTGCTCCCAGGGTTTGGAAATTGCTCTCAGAGTTTTTGAATTGCTCTCAGGGTTTTGGAGTTGCTCCAAGGGTTTTGGAATTGCTCCCAGGGTTTTGGATTTGCTCTATCCCATGGTTTTTGAATTGCTCCCAAGGTTTTTGAATTGCTCCAAGATTTTTGGAGTTGCTCCCAGGGTTTTGAAATTGCTCGATCCCAGGGTATTGGAATTTCTCCCAGGGTTTTGGAGTAAAATGTGAAAATTTATCTGACCTTTAATGAAAAGTCCATTTAAAACCGAAAATTGAAAAAAGGCTCTGCTACCCCTTTTTTACTGTCATTGTTTAGATATTTGCAGGAAAAAAATCGCAAATTTCAATCCAAGTAGCCTATAGCGATCATATAGTTTTGATAAGCCAACTCGCAAATCTGCCCCTTTGGTAAAAGTAAATTCAACCTATATGAAGCATAAACTCTGACCACGTCAACCTTGTTGCAAAAGAAATTTTTACATTTTACTCCCAAACCCTGGGAGCAACTCCAATATCCTGGGAGCAACTCCAAAATCCTGGGAGCAATTCCAAAACCCTCGGAGCAACTCCGAAACCTTGGCAGTAGCCACTCCTTCCTCATTGAGATATCCGGTTAAATACTTAATTAGACTTTAATCTCTGATGTCCCGGTTTTCATCATCTTATGAGAAGATTTCTTTCGGATTTTGAATTAAAGGTGCAGTATGTGGTCCATATTATGAGGTCCATATTATGAGGTCCATATTATGAGGTCCATATCATGAGGTCCATATTATGAGGTCCATATAATGAGGTCCATATTATGCATTTCTTTGTTGACAATCGAGTTTATTTCGTGGCGTACATACTTGTGTCCAATTTGTTTTGCGTAACTTTTGGAATTTTTTTATCAATAAATTCCAGAAATTAATCTACAATAATATTAATATCTAAACCATGCTTTCTTAATTTCTCTATCTATATATCTATCTATCTATATATCTATCTATCTATCTATCTATCTATCTATCTATCTATCTATCTATCTATCTATCTATCTATCTATCTATCTATCTATATATCTATCTATCTATCTATCTATCTATATATATATCTATCTATCTATTTATCTATATATCTATCTATCTATCTATCTATCTACCTCTGTGTTGTGTGTGGCACCTATGTATATGCCGTCTAACCACAGTTGAATATGTGATTATGAGAAATATATTGATTTTCTAATGATACTTTGAAACCACAGAATCACACACAGACATACGGTCTCATTCACACATAGATAGATAGATAGATAGATAGAGGGAAAGATAGATAGATAGATAGATAGATAGATATATAGATAGATAGATAGATAGATTGATAGATAAATAGATAGATAGATTGATAGATAGATAGATAGATAGAAAGATAGATAGATAGATAGATAGATAGATAGATAGATAGATAGATAGATAGATTGATAGATAGATATATAGATAGATAGATAGATAGATAAATAGATAGATAGATAGATCAATTGATCAATTGATCAATTAATCAACTATAGATTTATAGAAGATATCTTCTATTTGAACTGAAATAATGTTTAAAAAGAATAAGAAAACTAAAGCACGCAATCTATTTCAGGATAAATACCATTGCAGGTCCATTCTATATATAATAAAACAAGACATTCGTCTATATGTTCGGTTTGGCTGAAATTTTTTGTGTAAACTCATCATAGCTAGCCCGGTGGTGACATAGGCTAAAAAAATCTTAAATTTTTTTTCTCATAGATCAAAATTTTTTCTTTCAAAATTTGTATTTTTTTCCACGTGCAACGCCGGGCATTTCAGCTAGTATAACATAAACATACACATGACATAAACATAAACATGGCATAAACATAAACATACACATGACATAAACATAAACATACACATGACATAAACATAAACATACACATGACATAAACATAAACGTTCAATTCGACATGTTTTCTATTATAAATACTCATTTTGAAGAAATATTGAGAAGAATAAAAAGTTCTAAAAAGAAATATGCCACCATGATAACCTTACTAGTCTAATACTTAATTAAGCTTAAAATCGTAGGAGCTACAAGGTAACAAAGCCTCACCAGAAAATTCGCAGTAGTTTCAGAGTGGAGCTAGCTAGTTTTATAAGATCGAAGGAAAAATGTGACTAGGCAAAGTGTGACTATAGGCAAAATGTGACTAGGCAAAGTGTGACTATAGGCAAAGTGTGACTATAGGCAAAATGTGACTTGGCAAAGTGTGACTTGGCAAAGTGTGACTATAGGCAAAATGTGACTATGGGCAAAATGTGACTATAGGCAAAATGTGACTTGGCAAAATGTGACTTGGCAAAGTGTGACTTGGCAAAGTGTGACTATAGGCAAAATGTGACTATAGGCAAAATGTGACTATAGGCAAAATGTGACTTGGCAAATGTGACTTGGCAAAGTGTGACTTGGCAAAGTGTGACTGTAGGCAAAGTGTGACTATAGGCAAAATGTGACTAGGCAAAGTGTGACTATATAGGCAAAATGTGACTTGGCAAAGTGTGACTTGGCAAAGTGTGACTAAGCAAAGTGTGACTATAGGCAAAATGTGACTTTAGGCAAAATGTTACTGATCCTTATAGAGGCTTCATTTCGTTGTTTTTATTTGAGATATATATTTAGTATTGAAGGCGGGAGTATATAAACAGATGAATGTAGACACGATATCCTAGATGTTCATCTTGAAATTTCGAAATATGTAAATATTTCACTTATCCATTGCAAGCTCAACAAAACTCATTTAACTCTTTAAAAGAAAATTTAAATTCACTGGCAGTGTTGCAAGGCACAAAGTCGTTCATTAACTTTGACGAAATCAATTTTGCATAATATAAACATATATTATCAATTCATACTGCATTCTATTTTGCAAATTGCTAATTGAAGGCTGGTTATAAGTCTAAATTGAGCTCTGAACTTAATAAAATCAATCACATTTTTTAAGAAATCTATTAAAAATTAAACCGATAAACGTAAATCTAGATATACTTATAACTAAACAAAATGAAACGTTTTTTTGTGTATACACATATAAGAAATTGAATTGAACAAATAAAATTAAACCAAAGTTTCTATTTTGAAATCTTTAAAGTATGGGTTACTTTCTAAATATGCTAAGTGTTAAGTTCTGTCCAACGCTGTAATAGGCTTACATCGTTGCCGCCGCAGGGATATGCCGCCAAATTTCATCCCGGCGGCAGTTACTGCAAGAGTAAGAGAGAAAAAGGGGGGGGGGTACTAGCCTAACAGTTGAAGAAGGGAGGGGTTGTTATGAGAATAAACACTGGCGGTAGAACTAAGAAATGATTTATATATTATTAATTGAGAACGTTTATTCATTTGATCGAAGCTAAGTTTACACAGCACAGCACATAACATAACATAACATAACATAACATAACATAACATAACATAATTCAATGATTGAATGAGATAAAGATTGACGGTTGAAAATGTAAAATGAAAAAATTGGAAAACTAATGAAATGATCTTTTTTTATTCTTTAGAAGATAAAAAACCAGGTCCGAGACACATTCGAGATTCTCACGGCATTAACCCCCCCCCCCCCCCCCTCGAACAGATGGATATTTTATCAAAGAAAAGGGGGGTGTGTCGGCATTGGGAGGGGGGACATTTTTATATTGCAAAAACTGCAGTCATGGGCAGCCGTAGTACATTTGAATTTCCAAGCCGGGTCATCCTTTCCGGTCCCAGTTTGTAATGTATCGCCCGCACAATGGGTACATAAAGCAGACACTCAATAGGACTAGCCGGTGCAACAAGGTTTACGCGGTCAGACTTTAGGTTGAATTTACTTTTACTGAAGAGGTGCGTGCAGTAATACTACTAACTTAATTATAAGAAAGCTTTGTCAGAGAGCCACAAAATTAATTTTTTACATTTCTGTTTTTAATTGTAACTTTTGAAGCATTTAAACACCTCGAAATCAAAAGTTTAGTCTAATGGTCTTTCAAAAAAGGTTGAATTATGATTAAAACTTTAAAATCAAAAAGATATTCAAACATGATTTTTCAAAAGTACACTTTTGTAGAGAAAAAGTTTAAGGGAAAACGAAAATAAAGAATTTTGTTTTAAAAAATGTTAAAATATATCAGGACTTTCATGTGTTGTGTACTTTTTAAGAAGGAAGGGGGACTTAAACATGATTATATGCAAGGAACCAGGTGCATCTAAATATACATATTGCATGATTTAGACTTATCTACAAAATGCATAATATTAAAAGTAAAAGTTAAAAGATTCATTTTTGTAGAATATAAATATATCTGTATGTAATGTTATATATATATATATATATATATTCTGATGGTTTCGTGTATATCCTATATATTGGAGAGATGTGTTTGAACATGCGATGGTATGGTTGGGATATCCCTGGTTAGATACAAGTTCAAGATCAGGCTGGCAACCACAAACATGAAATCTTAAATAAAAAACGACAAGGAAAACCCCGGAACCAGCTCCTCCCCCCCCCCACACAATGAAATAAACCTATCCCATATCAAAGACTTATAATGTAAAGATAGTTATTTCAGAGGTGTACGCATTTTTTGTACTGCAGTGTACTGTCTCTGACATGGGACCCATCTTTCACATAAAAAATCAATGAAATATTTTGGTCATACAAAACTATTATGTGAATTATCAAAATTATCGAAATGAAAAGCTTTCATCCTCCTCGGATACTATAACACTAAAGCATTTATTCTTGTACGTTTACAAATACCGTCCAGAGAGAACTGGTTTCAATATGTAAAAATAGAAAATGTTTAGGTTTAAACAACTGAGTATCAACATAAAAAAGTGCTTTCTAAGTTCAATAATTAATTAAAATCGTGGTTGAAACAGCCCCAAAACTGTAACCGTTGTCTTTACAAATACAATTAAGCTTTTAGTTTTTAGCAAAGTGAGTTCAACATTAATAATATTAAATTAAAATTTTTTATTACTTTAGAAAAATAGAAAATGAACCCACTTGTATGTTTGCAGAAACGTAGACACAATTATACTTATATGCCTGTCTTGCGTAGAATAAATGTGAAACAGTTGAACTGACCCACAGTTGGTCGCAGATTAGAATAAAATATTTGATTAAAAAATTTGGTTTATGAGATAAAGTAAGCAAAATATAAAGAATAATGATAATAATGAAAAAAGTTTTAAAATAAAAAGTGCATGGAAAAAAACGAATAATATTGAAGTAAATAAGAGAAGTGCATGGTTGAAGATAGAAAAAAATTAAAAAAGAAAGCAGCATTAGACAGACAGGCGATAGAAAGAAAGTTGATTAATATTTAATTCCTATTGATTCTCCAGGTTTGGACCCTCCTCTCTCATTGTTAATATTTTATATCATTTTAAAATCATCATTTCCAGTTAATCTATTCAGCAAATTATCTCATTTCACATTTTAGTATTTCATCCAATAAATTAAATGTTAATAATGGTTTTTAATTTTCTATCATTTTATGTATCTATATTTAATCTATCTATCTATCTATCTATCTATCTATCTATCTATCTATCTATCTATCTATCTATCTATCTATCTATCTATCTATCTATCTATCTATCTATCTATCTATCTATCTATCTATCTATCTATCTATCTATCTATCTATCTATCTATCTATCTAATGTTCTGGGAAGCTGATTGTTTAAAAAGCCTGACAACTCGTCTAGCCTGGTCTCGTCATGGGCAATTAACATTTTCTCCCATTTAATTATTATCAAAAGTAAAAATCAACCAACGCCTTTGTCTCTAAGTAGTAAGTTTGTAGACGGCGAGTACAGAAATTTATCCGAATTTATAAAACCCGATTAAATACAGGGTGATTAGAAAACGATGGAAAAATAAGTGAAGTATTAAAGTAAAGTTTGTTTTAAAGCAAATAGTTTTACCAGTGGCTTCACAAACAACTTATTTAGTGAGACGGGTCTGTTTCTACTGCACAGTTGTTGTGACTCATGTTCATTGAACTATTTAAAGTCATACAATGAGTCTTAAAGTCGTTTTCCTATTCCAGAGTTTTTTTTTGGTTCTCACTGTATCGTAAACTTTCCCTTTAATCATTGTTGGTTGAGTTTGTGTGACTATCTATACTGATAAATATAGTTAATTGCGTGATATCTTTATGCACTTCTGCGTACCCTAGACGTATATTTTGTGACTAGGCTACATTAGGAAAGCGTCAGGAGCAGGAACGTTTAGCAGAAATGCGTCACTAAACACGAAACTATATATAGAGAAGGTCAAGGAACCATTGTCAGAATCATAGAGAAAATAGAGCAGACATTCATTGTCAGAATCATAGAGAAAATTGAGTTGATATTTATTGTCAGAATCATAGAGACAATAGAGCAGATATTAGAGAAAATAGAGTAAATATTCATCGTCAGAATCATAAAGAAAATAGAGCAAATATTAGAGAAAATAGAGCAGACATTCATTGTCAGAATCATAGAGAAAATAGAGTAGATATTTATTGTCAGAATCATAGAGGAAAATAGAGCATTTATCCGTTGTCAGATTGAAAGGAAAACTAGAGCAGACATACGTTGTCAGAATCATAAAGAAAAATAGAGCAGACATCCATTGTCAGAATCATAGAGATTAGACACACGTCAAGTCTGTTAGAATGCAGAATTAACAGAACAATATTTTCCATCTACTTTTCTTATTTACATCTTTTTAAAGTAAACAAAGGAATTTATTTAAAGAATTTTGTTTATTGCAATCTTGAGTACCATCATCAGGAACCAAAATGATGAACTGAAAGGTGAGTTTATGTCATTAATTCTATAATTCATTGATTGATTAATTATTTAATTAATTAGAAGTTGATGATTAATCTACTCCTTGTTATAAGCAGAGATGTTTGTAAACAGGTGTACCCTTAGTGGGTACACTTACATAAACCATTAGTAGCAGATAAAATTTTATCTATCTATCTATCTATCTATCTATCTATCTATCTATCTATCTATCTATCTATCTATCTATCTATCTATCTATCTATCTATCTATCTATCTATCTATCTATCTATCTATAAACATATGCTTATATGCTTCATAAATATCCCGAAGCACATGTTAACTCAAGCCAGTAATTCTAACCTAAATTAATCTTTAAAAAATCGAAAATTAAATAAGAATTATTTAAGAAATTAGACAATATACTCAGCAACATATTTTCGGCAACATGACAATATATTCGGCAACACGACAATTTAAAATAAGACACATATTTCAGAAATTTGACAATATATATTCGGCAACATGACAAATTATTCGACAACTTTTACAACAGCAAAAAAATAAAATAAAAAATAAAAAAAATATTTTTTTTTCAGCATAAACAAGAGTCCTCAGAAGAAAGATCCTGATTCCGAGGCTAAAGTCACCCCTTGCAAACGACACAGGAAATTACCAAATATGAGAAATTATACATTTATTCAGGATTTGTTGGAGGATTTTTTGCTTGCATGTGCCTTTAAAAACGTAAAATTTCTCTTTAATAGATAAAAAAACTCTCCTGAACAAGAAGAAAATGAAAACCAGCAACTTAAAAGAATAAAAAGGGCGTGTTGCGGTACAAATTTTGTTTGTTAAAAAATGATAAAATCTGTCTAATGATACAACTCCATCAACCAATTCCACTCTTATCGTTTCCCAAAAATCAAGATTTTTTCAATTTGCAATTTATTCTCCAACATGAATTTATTTTAAATTAAGTTTAAATAAAAAATTCAATTTCTTTGTCCCGGGGGGGCCTGTCATATACCAAGCTCGTTTCTCCTCATTGCTTTCCCAGCAAAAAGATTGCAATTCTAAATATTTTTGATTAGAAAATTAATTTGAAGCTTCTAGCTGCTGTCAGTCTTATATTATGAAACATCAGAGGGTACTGTTCCACATTAAACGATTCTCTCCCCTTCAACCTAGCATTCATCTATTCATTCATCCTCCGCCCTTTTTATTAAAGAAATTACCGGCTTGTCGTATTTTCTTCTTCTGCTGGTTAGACATCAAAGTTTGAAATGCAACTTCCGAATTTCATATTTGATGTTGTGAAAGGGAGAGACTTAACGGGGAGTTAGATCACCTTGCTTCGATACTTCCCTTTTCCCAATCTATTCTGTCAAAATTAGATCGTCTTTCTATTCTACGTCTTTCCGTGGCTTTTCTTCGAACTAAATCTTATTTGTATCAAGGTGAAGATTTATTCAATACTTTAACAAGCTTGGTGGTCTCAATCCCCCGCCTTCCCTTTCACAACATGGCCGCGTCATTTTCTTTAATGGCGGCCATTTTTTTGCATTTTCGCGGATTTTTCATAATTTTATTTGGTTTGGTAATTAGACAGAGGTTTAACGGAGAATTGGACCACCTTGCTTCCATACTTCCATTTGACGGGGGAATAGTAAATAAACTTGATAAAATATCCATTCTCAGATTATCTGTTGCTTATCTTAGAACCAAAGCTTTCTTTCAAGGTACACATTCTCTACTCTAAACTTTACTATTCTTTGGTCAGTGTACTGCAAATCATTGCAGTACACCCCCAGGGTGCAAACAAAACAAAAAATCACTAAATATTGCTATTTTAAGTTAACGATTATTTTCAACTTTTACAGCTTTTCAAATAATAATAATAATAAAATAATCTTAATATCTAGGCTTTGAACGGGTTCCTAATGATATTGGACTGCAATGGTGAATTATTTTTCGCAACACACTCTATAGAAACATATCTGGGGTTTCATCAGGTAATATTGTTAGAACATTTATACCCGGAGAGGAACTTAGTCTTTGTCAAAAAATCAAAAATCTAATGTCTATATTTTTGCAACTTGATGGTGTAAACCTTTTACACTTCAAACTTAATATTATAAAGACTATAGAAAATCAGAATTTGTGGCAAAGACTCAATTCCTTTAAAAGAGTATAGTTGAACGAAACTCCCGAGTTTCCTCTTTGTGGTATATACATTATACATTTGTGTAGATTTGTGTTGATTGTGGTATATACATTTCTGTAGATGTATGCATATATACATTTCTGTAGATATATACATATATACATTTCTGTAGATATATACATATATACATTTCTGTAGATGTATACATATATACATTTCTGTAGATGTATACATATATACATTTCTGTAGAAATATACATATCTACATTTCTGTAGATTTATACATATATCCATTTCTGTAGATTTATACATATATACATTTCTGTAGATTTATACATTAATACGTTTCTTTAGATATATATATACATATATACATTTCTGTAGATATATACATATATACATTTCTTTAGATATATACATATATACATTTCTGTAGATATATACATATATACATTTCTGTAGATTTATACATAAATACGTTTCTGAAGATGTATACATATATACATTTCTGTAGAAATATACATATATACATTCTGTAGATTTATACATAAATACAAAGAATATTTGAAGAGATTTTAAATTTATTTAAGATTTGAATTAAATCATCGAACATTCCTTTATAATTCATTCCAAAGCAAGGGATACATGGATTCAGGGATACATGGAAACATGGATACAGTTATTCAAGGATACATGGAAACAGGGATATAAGGATTCAGGGATACATGGATACAGGATTACATGGAAACATGGAGACATTGATTCAGGGATACAGAAATACAGAGATACATGGATTCAGGGATACATGGATTCAGGGATACATGGAAACAGGGATACATAGATACAGGGATACATGAATACATATGGATACATGAATACAGGGATACAGGGATATACAGGGATTCATGGATACAGGATTACATGGATACAGGAATACATAAATACAAGAATAAAATGACACAGAAATTTAGGGATACAAGGATACAGAATTAATAAATTTTAATATATATTTATTTAGTCCGATGTTGTACATCAGTCTGTGTATGAACTAGTTCACAGTGAGGATAGAGAAGAACTTCAAAGACAGCTTTCGTGGACCAGCTTTCTTACTTCAGAACATAACCTTCCCCTCCAGGTACCAGCTTTCTTACTTCAAAACATAACCTTCCCCTGCAGGTACCAGCTTTCTTACTTCAGAACATAACCTTCCCCTGCAGGTACCAGCTTTCTTACTTCAGAACATAACCTTCCCCTGCAGGTACCAGCTTTCTTACTTCAGAACATAACCTTCCCCTACAGGTACCAGCTTTCTTACTTCAAAACATAACCTTCCCCTACAAAAGTGAATAGAAGGAAACGGTCAAAGGAATTGAGTCTTTGCAACAAACTCAAATTTTCTAATTCTAATTTCATTTTTTTCTCGAAATTTATGAATCTTTCATAATTTTTTGCTCAGACCAAGGTTTGAAGAATAGCCCCGGGCATGAAACATATCAAATTGAAGGCTCCTTTTAAAATTAAGTAGGCGACCCCTTTCAAGGGACTGTAACTGTTCTTTTCACTGACTCTCCGTGCAAGGATGGCAATGCCGAATTAACAACGGTACCATTGAAAATTTATTCTGATAAAAAATGTGGAATCTACTGTCGTTTACCTGACTCAAAAAGTGTTTATTTCTGTGACTTTCTACATTGCTACTTAAAAACAAGGAATGCGCAAGTCACTTTTCCAAAGAACCCGCATTTGAAAATAAAAAGTTTGAAGAAACAAAAACACATTGATATCAAATTTATAATTGATCAGAAAAAGCTTTTAAGAACACCGTTGTAAAATGATTGCAACTTGCGAATATGATTGCAGTCTTTTTAAAGAAAAATGGTTGATCAATTTTTTTTAATTAATAAGTTTTTTTTAGGAGATTCTTCTGCCTGAAAACTCCCATCTTCTTGAGAGATCATTTACCGTCCGCTTCCGCTGCCTTCTAGATAATACATCCGGATTCTTGGTAAATTTCTAGATAATACATCCGGATTCTTGGTAAATTTCTAGATAATACATCCGGATTCTTGGTAAATTTCTAAATAATACATCCGGATTTTTGGTAAATTTCTAAATAATACATCCGGATTCTTGGTATATTTCTAGATAATACATCCGGATTCTTGGTAAATTTCTAGATAATACATCCGGATTTTTCGTAAATTTCTAAATAATACATCCGGATTCTTGGTAAATTTCTAGATAATACATCCGGATTCTTGGTAAATTTCTAGATAATACATCCGGATTCTTGGTAAATTTCTAGATAATACATCCGGATTCTTGGTAAATTTCTAGATAATACATCCGGATTCTTGGTAAATTTCTAGATAATACATCCGGATTCTTGGTAAATTTCTAGATAATACATCCGGATTCTTGGTAAATTTCTAGATAATACATCCGGATTCTTGGTAAATTTCTAAATAATACATCCGGATTCTTGGTAAATTTCTAGATAATACATCCGGATTCTTGGTAAATTTCTAGATAATACATCCGGATTCTTGGTAAATTTCTAGATAATACATCCGGATTCTTGGTAAATTTCTAGATAATACATCCGGATTCTTGGTAAATTTCTAGATAATACATCCGGATTCTTGGTAAATTTCTAGATAATACATCCGGATTCTTGGTAAATTTCTAGATAATACATCCGGATTCTTGGTAAATTTCTAGATAATACATCCGGATTCTTGGTAAATTTCTAGATAATACATCCGGATTCTTGGTAAATTTCTAGATAATACATCCGGATTCTTGGTAAATTTCTAGATAATATATCCGGATGCTTGGTAAATTTATAGATAATCCATCCGGATTCTAAGTCCATATCGAGAAAATCTTTCTTGATTTTTGGTTCTAGAGAGTACAACTGAATTTTGGTTATATTTGAATTTGCTATATATATTTATTATTTATTATTTAAAAACAAATTAGCAAAACTACAAAATGAATAATGATGACTGGTTAAAAAGTTTTTTTTTCAGAGATTAGATATCAGAGGTAGAATTAAAACCCTTCATGGACAGAACAGAAAAACAGAAGAGCCTCCCCTAGCTCTCTTCTGTATCTGTACTCCCTTCGGACCCCCCTCACTCCTAGAGATGCCTCAGAAGGAGGTCATGTTCAAGTCCAAGCACAAGCTTGATCTTGGCATGGTCTCCTTTGACCCCCGAGGTCGGGAGGTTCTTGGGTTTAATGACGGTGAGGTCGCTAACCTCGGTATTTATGACCTCGTTCATCCTGATGACCTTGCTTATGTTGCCAGTGCGCATGGAGAGTGTAAGTAGTTTTATTTCTTTTTCCGTCTTTTTAACACCGACCAATGGTTCCCCAATCAGAGGGACGTTAAATTACTTTACGTTCCTAGGGACAGTTAAGTAAAATAACGAACTGCTGAACGAAGTTCTCGCAAACCACGGGCTCCCTGTATGAATTTTGCCTGAAAACATCCCTCCTTTCGCTCTAGATGCATTGTAGGCAAAATTGGTCTTAGGAACCCATAGTAATGTAAAATTCCCCTAGCTCTCCTGTTAAAGTAGTTTAAATAATTATACAATCATAATATAACATTTATCTGAGACTTTTTTATTAAAAAAGATTCAATCTGACGTTAAAATCACTTTATGTGGTGATATTCCAAAAATCAAGTCCTGGTCCCTTCCAATGAACATTAAACATGTTTAACACAATAACAACTTGTCATCTTTCCCGAGCATGAAACATGATAACACGTTGTGCTCCCACGCGCCATCTAACAATGAGTTTACAAATCTACTTTTAGTTAATTAGATTCACAAACACACACAATACACACACACGCACAATACATCAGTATAATAGGGAAGAATTCCATTACCTGTATTTCCCTACGCTAATATTAAGGTCTATTCCCCTGGTATATTTCCCTCTTTTACCCTTCATTTCCCCTCCCCTACAGCTTCCCCACCCCCTTCTCTCTCTACCCAGGAAAGGGGGGGTCAGTTTAGTTTAAAGTCTTTTGGATAATCCTATATTTACAGAAGAAGGGAAGTATGCCATTTTAAAGGAAACACATGTCAACAAATATACAATCAAAATAGAACATGAACAATGAACATACAAATTATGAAAAAGATTAAACAATTGTAAATTAAAATGAAAATAAAAGTTTTAAAGGAAACATGAATATATTTGCAATATTAGCTCAGGGTTACGTAAGGTCAGCTCATCTCATCATCATCACGTTTATGTTCTATTTTATCTATATTTTCAAATATTTTCTAATCTTCAAATATACTCTCAGATATTCTCACATTTTCACGCAATTTTTCAGGCTTTTTAATCACTTTCATTTTTATTTCTTCCTATACCTTTCCTATTTTCAAACCCATCTACTATACCTACTTTTTCATATCAACCACCTAGCTCCCTATCTTCCTACTTTCATTTCTAGTACCTACCTTCCTACTTTTATATTTACACACCTACCTTCCTACTTTTAAACCTACCAACCTAATTTCCTACTTTCATACCATCCTAACTGCCTTCATACTTTCTTTACTACCCTGCACCTGCCTTCCCACCTAACTTCCTACTTTCGTAACTATTTACTAACTACGCACCATCCTACTTCCGTAACTAAATATCTACCTTCCTACTTCCATAACTTACTATCTGCCTTCAAACGTACTTCCATAGCTAACTATCTGTCTTCAAACTTTCATACCTACCCAACTAGCTTCAAACTTCCCTACCTACCCAACCACCTTCATACTTTCACAAATACCCACCTTTTTACTTCCGAAAAGTACCTACTCAAACAAATACCTTCCCTACCCCCCCCCCCCC